>NW_027618198.1:0-82048 GCF_964187855.1 Myxine glutinosa | reverse complement strand
AACAAGTGCAAAAGTGGTTTCCTGCACCAACACAAGTGCGAAAAGTGGTTTTTCAACACTAACACAAGTGCGAAAAGTGGTTTTTCAACACTATCACAAGTGCAAAAAGTGTTTTTTCCACACTAATACAAGTGCAAAAGTGGTTTCCTGCACCAACACAAGTGCGAAAAGTGGTTTTTCAACACTAACACAAGTGCGAAAAGTGGTTTTTCAACACCAACACAAGTGCGAAAAGTGTTTTTTCAACACTAGCACAAGTGCAAAAAGTGTTTTTTCCACACTAATACAAGTGCAAAAGTGGTTTCCTGCACCAACACAAGTGTGAAAAGTGGTTTTTCAACACTAACACAAGTGCGAAAAGTGGTTTTTCAACACTAACACAAGTGCGAAAAGTGGTTTTTCAACACTAACACAAGTGCGAAAAGTGGTTTTTCCACACTAATACAAGTGCAAAAGTGGTTTCCTGCACCAACACAAGTGCGAAAAGTGGTTTTTCAACACTAACACAAGTGCGAAAAGTGGTTTTTCAACACTAACACAAGTGTGAAAAGTGGTTTTTCCACACTAATACAAGTGCAAAAGTGGTTTCCTGCACCAACACAAGTGCGAAAAGTGGTTTATCAACACTAACACAAGTGCGAAAAGTGGTTTTTCAACACTAACACAAGTGTGAAAAGTGGTTTTTTAACACTAACACAAGTGCGAAAAGTGGTTTTTCAACACTAACACAAGTGCGAAAAGTGGTTTTTCTACACTAATACAAGTGCAAAAGTGGTTTCCTGCACCAACACAAGTGCGAAAAGTGGTTTTTCAACACTAACACAAGTGCGAAAAGTGGTTTTTCAACACTATCACCAGTGCAAAAAGTGTTTTTTCCACACTAATACAAGTGCAAAAGTGGTTTCCTGCACCAACACAAGTGCGAAAAGTGGTTTTTCAACACTAACACAAGTGCGAAAAGTGTTTTTTCCACACTAATACAAGTGCAAAAGTGGTTTCCTGCACCAACACAAGTGCGAAAAGTGGTTTTTCAACACTAACACAAGTGTGAAAAGTGGTTTTTCAACACTAACACAAGTGCCAAAAGTGGTTTTTCAACACTAACACAAGTGCGAAAAGTGGTTTTTCTACACTAATACAAGTGCAAAAGGGGTTTCCTGCACCAACACAAGTGCGAAAAGTGGTTTTTCAACACTAACACAAGTGCGAAAAGTGGTTTTTCAACACTATCAGAAGTGCAAAAAGTGTTTTTTCCACACTAATACAAGTGCAAAAGTGGTTTCCTGCACCAACACAAGTGCGAAAAGTGGTTTTTCAACACTAACACAAGTGCAAAAAGTGGTTTTTCAACACTAACACAAGTGCAAAAAGTGGTTTTTCAACACTAACACAAGTGCGAAAAGTGGTTTTTCAACACTAACACAAGTGCGAAAAGTGTTTTTTCCACACTAATACAAGTGCAAAAGTGGTTTTTCCACAATAATACAAGTGCAAAAGTGGTTTCCTGCACCAACACAAGTGTGAAAAGTGGTTTTTCAACACTAACACAAGTGTGAAAAGTGGTTTTTCAACACTAACACAAGTGCAAAAAGTGGTTTTTCAACACTAACACAAGTGCGAAAAGTGTTTTTTCCACACTAATACAAGTGCAAAAGTGGTTTCCTGCACCAACACAAGTGCGAAAAGTGGTTTTTCAACACTAACACAAGTGCGAAAAGTGGTTTTTCAACACTAACACTAGTGCGAAAAGTGGTTTTTCAACACTAACACAAGTGTGAAAAGTGGTTTTTCCACACTAAAACAAGTGCAAAAGTGGTTTCCTGCACCAACACAAGTGCGAAAAGTGGTTTTTCAACACTAACACAAGTGCGAAAAGTCGTTTTTCAACACTATCACAAGTGCAAAAAGTGTTTTTTCCACACTAATACAAGTGCAAAAGTGGTTTCCTGCACCAACACAAGTGCGAAAAGTGGTTTTTCAACACTAACACAAGTGCGAAAAGTGGTTTTTCAACACCAACACAAGTGCGAAAAGTGTTTTTTCAACACTAGCACAAGTGCAAAAAGTGTTTTTTCCACACTAATACAAGTGCAAAAGTGATTTCCTGCACCAACACAAGTGCGAAAAGTGGTTTTTCAACACTAACACAAGTGCGAAAAGTGGTTTTTCAATACTATCACAAGTGCAAAAAGTGTTTTTTCGACACTAATACAAGTGCAAAAGTGGTTTCCTGCACCAACACAAGTGCGAAAAGTGGTTTATCAACACTAACACAAGTGCGAAAAGTGGTTTTTCAACACTATCACAAGTGCAAAAAGTGTTTTTTCCACACTAATACAAGTGCAAAAGTGGTTTCCTGCAGCAACACAAGTGCGAAAAGTGGTTTATCAACACTAACACAAGTGCAAAAAGTGGTTTTTCAACACTAACACAAGTGCGAAAAGTGTTTTTTCCACACTAATACAAGTGCAAAAGTGGTTTCCTGCACCAACACAAGTGCGAAAAGTGGTTTTTCAACACTAACACAAGTGTGAAAAGTGGTTTTTCAACACTAACACAAGTGCGAAAAGTGGTTTTTCAACACTAACACAAGTGCGAAAAGTGTTTTTTCCACACTAATACAAGTGCAAAAGTGGTTTCCTGCACCAACACAAGTGCGAAAAGTGGTTTTTCAACACTAACACAAGTGCGAAAAGTGGTTTTTCAACACTAACACAAGTGCGAAAAGTGGTTTTTCAATACTAACACAAGTGCGAAAAGTGGTTTTTCCACACTAATACAAGTGCAAAAGTGGTTTCCTGCACCAACACAAGTGCGAAAAGTGGTTTTTCAACACTAACACAAGTGTGAAAAGTGGTTTTTCAACACTATCACAAGTGCAAAAAGTGTTTTTTCCACACAAATACAAGTGCAAAAGTGGTTTCCTGCAACAACACAAGTGCGAAAAGTGGTTTTTCAACACTAACACAAGTGCGAAAAGTGGTTTTTCAACACTATCACAAGTGCAAAAAGTGTTTTTTCACACTAATGCAAGTGCAAAAGTGGTTTCCTGCACCAACACAAGTGCTAAAAGTGGTTTTTCAACACTAACACAAGTGCGAAAAGTGGTTTTTCAAAACTAACACAAGTGCGAAAAGTGTTTTTTCCACACTAATACAAGTGCAAAAGTGGTTTCCTGCACCAACACAAGTGCGAAAAGTGGTTTTTCAACACTAACACAAGTGCGAAAAGTGTTTTTTCCACACTAATACAAGTGCAAAAGTGGTTTTTCCACAATAATACAAGTGCAAAAGTGGTTTCCTGCACCAACACAAGTGTGAGAAGTGGTTTTTCAACACTAACACAAGTGTGAAAAGTGGTTTTTCAACACTAACACAAGTGCAAAAAGTGGTTTTTCAACACTAACACAAGTGTGAAAAGTGGTTTTTCCACACTAAAACAAGTGCAAAAGTGGTTTCCTGCACCAACACAAGTGCGAAAAGTGGTTTTTCAACACTAACACAAGTGCGAAAAGTGGTTTTTCAACACTATCACAAGTGCAAAAAGTGTTTTTTCCACACTAATACAAGTGCAAAAGTGGTTTCCTGCACCAACACAAGTGCGAAAAGTGGTTTTTCAACACTAACACAAGTGCGAAAAGTGGTTTTTCAACACCAACACAAGTGCGAAAAGTGTTTTTTCAACACTAGCACAAGTGCAAAAAGTGTTTTTTCCACACTAATACAAGTGCAAAAGTGGTTTCCTGCACCAACACAAGTGTGAAAAGTGGTTTTTCAACACTAACACAAGTGCGAAAAGTGGTTTTTCAACACTAACACAAGTGCGAAAAGTGGTTTTTCAACACTAACACAAGTGCGAAAAGTGGTTTTTCCACACTAATACAAGTGCAAAAGTGGTTTCCTGCACCAACACAAGTGCGAAAAGTGGTTTTTCAACACTAACACAAGTGCGAAAAGTGGTTTTTCAACACTAACACAAGTGCGAAAAGTGTTTTTTCCACACTAATACAAGTGCAAAAGTGGTTTCCTGCACCAACACAAGTGCGAAAAGTGGTTTTTCAACACTAACACAAGTGCGAAAAGTGTTTTTTCCACACTAATACAAGTGCAAAAGTGGTTTTTCCACAATAATACAAGTGCAAAAGTGGTTTCCTGCACCAACACAAGTGTGAGAAGTGGTTTTTCAACACTAACACAAGTGTGAAAAGTGGTTTTTCAACACTAACACAAGTGCAAAAAGTGGTTTTTCAACACTAACACAAGTGTGAAAAGTGGTTTTTCCACACTAAAACAAGTGCAAAAGTGGTTTCCTGCACCAACACAAGTGCGAAAAGTGGTTTTTCAACACTAACACAAGTGCGAAAAGTGGTTTTTCAACACTATCACAAGTGCAAAAAGTGTTTTTTCCACACTAATACAAGTGCAAAAGTGGTTTCCTGCACCAACACAAGTGCGAAAAGTGGTTTTTCAACACTAACACAAGTGCGAAAAGTGGTTTTTCAACACCAACACAAGTGCGAAAAGTGTTTTTTCAACACTAGCACAAGTGCAAAAAGTGTTTTTTCCACACTAATACAAGTGCAAAAGTGGTTTCCTGCACCAACACAAGTGTGAAAAGTGGTTTTTCAACACTAACACAAGTGCGAAAAGTGGTTTTTCAACACTAACACAAGTGCGAAAAGTGGTTTTTCAACACTAACACAAGTGCGAAAAGTGGTTTTTCCACACTAATACAAGTGCAAAAGTGGTTTCCTGCACCAACACAAGTGCGAAAAGTGGTTTTTCAACACTAACACAAGTGCGAAAAGTGGTTTTTCAACACTAACACAAGTGTGAAAAGTGGTTTTTCCACACTAATACAAGTGCAAAAGTGGTTTCCTGCACCAACACAAGTGCGAAAAGTGGTTTATCAACACTAACACAAGTGCGAAAAGTGGTTTTTCAACACTAACACAAGTGTGAAAAGTGGTTTTTTAACACTAACACAAGTGCGAAAAGTGGTTTTTCAACACTAACACAAGTGCGAAAAGTGGTTTTTCTACACTAATACAAGTGCAAAAGTGGTTTCCTGCACCAACACAAGTGCGAAAAGTGGTTTTTCAACACTAACACAAGTGCGAAAAGTGGTTTTTCAACACTATCACCAGTGCAAAAAGTGTTTTTTCCACACTAATACAAGTGCAAAAGTGGTTTCCTGCACCAACACAAGTGCGAAAAGTGGTTTTTCAACACTAACACAAGTGCGAAAAGTGTTTTTTCCACACTAATACAAGTGCAAAAGTGGTTTCCTGCACCAACACAAGTGCGAAAAGTGGTTTTTCAACACTAACACAAGTGTGAAAAGTGGTTTTTCAACACTAACACAAGTGCCAAAAGTGGTTTTTCAACACTAACACAAGTGCGAAAAGTGATTTTTCTACACTAATACAAGTGCAAAAGGGGTTTCCTGCACCAACACAAGTGCGAAAAGTGGTTTTTCAACACTAACACAAGTGCGAAAAGTGGTTTTTCAACACTATCAGAAGTGCAAAAAGTGTTTTTTCCACACTAATACAAGTGCAAAAGTGGTTTCCTGCACCAACACAAGTGCGAAAAGTGGTTTTTCAACACTAACACAAGTGCGAAAAGTGGTTTTTCAACACTAACACAAGTGCGAAAAGTGGTTTATCAACACTAACACAAGTGCAAAAAGTGGTTTTTCAACACTAACACAAGTGCAAAAAGTGGTTTTTCAACACTAACACAAGTGCGAAAAGTGGTTTTTCAACACTAACACAAGTGCGAAAAGTGGTTTTACCACACTAACACAAGTGCGAAAAGTGGTTTATCAACACTAACACAAGTACGAAAAGTGGTTTTTCAACACTAACACAAGTGCGAAAAGTGTTTTTTCCACACCAATACAAGTGCAAAAGTGGTTTCCTGCACCAACACAAGTGCGAAAAGTGGTTTTTCAACACTAACACAAGTGTGAAAAGTGGTTTTTCAACACTAACACAAGTGGGAAAAGTGGTTTTTCAACACTAACACAAGTGCGAAAAGTGTTTTTTCCACACTAATACAAGTGCAAAAGTGGTTTCCTGCACCAACACAAGTGCGAAAAGTGGTTTTTCAACACTAACACAAGTGTGAAAAGTGGTTTTTCAACACTAACACAAGTGCGAAAAGTGGTTTTTCAACACCAACACAAGTGCGAAAAGTGGTTTTTCAACACTCACACAAGTGCAAAAGTAGTTTCCTGCACCAACACAAGTGCGAAAAGTGGTTTTTCAACACTAACACAAGTGCGAAAAGTGTTTTTTCCACACTAATACAAGTGCAAAAGTGGTTTACTGCACCAACACAAGTGCAAAAAGTGGTTTTTCAACACTAACACAAGTGCGAAAAGTGGTTTTTCAACACTAACACAAGTGCGAAAAGTGTTTTTTCCACACTAATACAAGTGCAAAAGTGGTTTCCTGCACCAACACAAATGCGAAAAGTGGTTTTTCAACACTAACACAAGTGCGAAAAGTGGTTTTTCAACACTAACACAAGTGCAAAAAGTGGTTTTTCAACACTATCACAAGTGCAAAAAGTGTTTTTTCCACACTAATACAAGTGCAAAAGTAGTTTCCTGCACCAACACAAGTGCGAAAAGTGGTTTTTCAACACTAACACAAGTGCGAAAAGTGGTTTTTCAAAACTAACACAAGTGCGAAAAGTGTTTTTTCCACACTAATACAAGTGCAAAAGTGGTTTCCTGCACCAACACAAGTGCGAAAAGTGGTTTTTCAACACTAACACAAGTGCGAAAAGTGTTTTTTCCACACTAATACAAGTGCAAAAGTGGTTTTTCCACAATAATACAAGTGCAAAAGTGGTTTCCTGCACCAACACAAGTGTGAAAAGTGGTTTTTCAACACTAACACAAGTGTGAAAAGTGGTTTTTCAACACTAACACAAGTGCGAAAAGTGTTTTTTCCACACTAATACAAGTGCAAAAGTGGTTTCCTGCACCAACACAAGTGCGAAAAGTGGTTTTTCAACACTAACACAAGTGCGAAAAGTGGTTTTTCAACACTAACACTAGTGCGAAAAGTGGTTTTTCAACACTAACACAAGTGTGAAAAGTGGTTTTTCCACACTAAAACAAGTGCAAAAGTGGTTTCCTGCACCAACACAAGTGCGAAAAGTGGTTTTTCAACACTAACACAAGTGCGAAAAGTGGTTTTTCAACACTATCACAAGTGCAAAAAGTGTTTTTTCCACACTAATACAAGTGCAAAAGTGGTTTCCTGCACCAACACAAGTGCGAAAAGTGGTTTTTCAACACTAACACAAGTGCGAAAAGTGGTTTTTCAACACCAACACAAGTGCGAAAAGTGTTTTTTCAACACTAGCACAAGTGCAAAAAGTGTTTTTTCCACACTAATACAAGTGCAAAAGTGGTTTCCTGCACCAACACAAGTGTGAAAAGTGGTTTTTCAACACTAACACAAGTGCGAAAAGTGGTTTTTCAACACTAACACAAGTGCGAAAAGTGGTTTTTCAACACTAACACAAGTGCGAAAAGTGGTTTTTCCACACTAATACAAGTGCAAAAGTGGTTTCCTGCACCAACACAAGTGCGAAAAGTGGTTTTTCAACACTAACACAAGTGCGAAAAGTGGTTTTTCAACACTAACACAAGTGTGAAAAGTGGTTTTTCCACACTAATACAAGTGCAAAAGTGGTTTCCTGCACCAACACAAGTGCGAAAAGTGGTTTATCAACACTAACACAAGTGCGAAAAGTGGTTTTTCAACACTAACACAAGTGTGAAAAGTGGTTTTTCAACACTAACACAAGTGCGAAAAGTGGTTTTTCAACACTAACACAAGTGCGAAAAGTGGTTTTTCTACACTAATACAAGTGCAAAAGTGGTTTCCTGCACCAACACAAGTGCGAAAAGTGGTTTTTCAACACTAACACAAGTGCGAAAAGTGGTTTTTCAACACTATCACCAGTGCAAAAAGTGTTTTTTCCACACTAATACAAGTGCAAAAGTGGTTTCCTGCACCAACACAAGTGCGAAAAGTGGTTTTTCAACACTAACACAAGTGCGAAAAGTGTTTTTTCCACACTAATACAAGTGCAAAAGTGGTTTCCTGCACCAACACAAGTGCGAAAAGTGGTTTTTCAACACTAACACAAGTGTGAAAAGTTGTTTTTCAACACTAACACAAGTGCGAAAAGTGGTTTTTCAACACTAACACAAGTGCGAAAAGTGGTTTTTCTACACTAATACAAGTGCAAAAGGGGTTTCCTGCACCAACACAAGTGCGAAAAGTGGTTTTTCAACACTAACACAAGTGCGAAAAGTGGTTTTTCAACACTATCAGAAGTGCAAAAAGTGTTTTTTCCACACTAATACAAGTGCAAAAGTGGTTTCCTGCACCAACACAAGTGCGAAAAGTGGTTTTTCAACACTAACACAAGTGCAAAAAGTGGTTTTTCAACACTAACACAAGTGCAAAAAGTGGTTTTTCAACACTAACACAAGTGCGAAAAGTGGTTTTTCAACACTAACACAAGTGCGAAAAGTGGTTTTACCACACTAACACATGTGCGAAAAGTGGTTTATCAACACTAACACAAGTACGAAAAGTGGTTTTTCAACACTAACACAAGTGCGAAAAGTGTTTTTTCCACACCAATACAAGTGCAAAAGTGGTTTCCTGCACCAACACAAGTGCGAAAAGTGGTTTTTCAACACTAACACAAGTGTGAAAAGTGGTTTTTCAACACTAACACAAGTGGGAAAAGTGGTTTTTCAACACTAACACAAGTGCGAAAAGTGTTTTTTCCACACTCATACAAGTGCAAAAGTGGTTTCCTGCACCAACACAAGTGCGAAAAGTGGTTTTTCAACACTAACACAAGTGTGAAAAGTGGTTTTTCAACACTAACACAAGTGCGAAAAGTGGTTTTTCAACACCAACACAAGTGCGAAAAGTGGTTTTTCAACACTCACACAAGTGCAAAAGTAGTTTCCTGCACCAACACAAGTGCGAAAAGTGGTTTTTCAACACTAACACAAGTGCGAAAAGTGTTTTTTCCACTCTAATACAAGTGCAAAAGTGGTTTACTGCACCAACACAAGTGCGAAAAGTGGTTTTTCAACACTAACACAAGTGCGAAAAGTGGTTTTTCAACACTAACACAAGTGCAAAAAGTGTTTTTTCCACACTAATACAAGTGCAAAAGTGGTTTCCTGCACCAACACAAATGCGAAAAGTGGTTTTTCAACACTAACACAAGTGCGAAAAGTGGTTTTTCAACACTAACACAAGTGCAAAAAGTGGTTTTTCAACACTATCACAAGTGCAAAAAGTGTTTTTTCCACACTAATACAAGTGCAAAAGTAGTTTCCTGCACCAACACAAGTGCGAAAAGTGCTTTTTCAACACTAATACAAGTGCAAAAGTAGTTTCCTGCACCAACACAAGTGCAAAAAGTGTTTTTTCCACACTAATACAAGTGCAAAAGTGGTTTCCTGCACCAACACAAGTGCGAAAAGTGGTTTATCAACACTAACACAAGTGCGAAAAGTGGTTTTTCAACACTAACACAAGTGTGAAAAGTGGTTTTTCAACACTAACACAAGTGCGAAAAGTGGTTTTTCAACACTAACACAAGTGCGAAAAGTGGTTTTTCTACACTAATACAAGTGCAAAAGTGGTTTCCTGCACCAACACAAGTGCGAAAAGTGGTTTTTCAACACTAACACAAGTGCGAAAAGTGGTTTTTCAACACTATCACCAGTGCAAAAAGTGTTTTTTCCACACTAATACAAGTGCAAAAGTGGTTTCCTGCACCAACACAAGTGCGAAAAGTGGTTTTTCAACACTAACACAAGTGCGAAAAGTGTTTTTTCCACACTAATACAAGTGCAAAAGTGGTTTCCTGCACCAACACAAGTGCGAAAAGTGGTTTTTCAACACTAACACAAGTGTGAAAAGTTGTTTTTCAACACTAACACAAGTGCGAAAAGTGGTTTTTCAACACTAACACAAGTGCGAAAAGTGGTTTTTCTACACTAATACAAGTGCAAAAGGGGTTTCCTGCACCAACACAAGTGCGAAAAGTGGTTTTTCAACACTAACACAAGTGCGAAAAGTGGTTTTTCAACACTATCAGAAGTGCAAAAAGTGTTTTTTCCACACTAATACAAGTGCAAAAGTGGTTTCCTGCACCAACACAAGTGCGAAAAGTGGTTTTTCAACACTAACACAAGTGCAAAAAGTGGTTTTTCAACACTAACACAAGTGCAAAAAGTGGTTTTTCAACACTAACACAAGTGCGAAAAGTGGTTTTTCAACACTAACACAAGTGCGAAAAGTGGTTTTACCACACTAACACATGTGCGAAAAGTGGTTTATCAACACTAACACAAGTACGAAAAGTGGTTTTTCAACACTAACACAAGTGCGAAAAGTGTTTTTTCCACACCAATACAAGTGCAAAAGTGGTTTCCTGCACCAACACAAGTGCGAAAAGTGGTTTTTCAACACTAACACAAGTGTGAAAAGTGGTTTTTCAACACTAACACAAGTGGGAAAAGTGGTTTTTCAACACTAACACAAGTGCGAAAAGTGTTTTTTCCACACTCATACAAGTGCAAAAGTGGTTTCCTGCACCAACACAAGTGCGAAAAGTGGTTTTTCAACACTAACACAAGTGTGAAAAGTGGTTTTTCAACACTAACACAAGTGCGAAAAGTGGTTTTTCAACACCAACACAAGTGCGAAAAGTGGTTTTTCAACACTCACACAAGTGCAAAAGTAGTTTCCTGCACCAACACAAGTGCGAAAAGTGGTTTTTCAACACTAACACAAGTGCGAAAAGTGTTTTTTCCACTCTAATACAAGTGCAAAAGTGGTTTACTGCACCAACACAAGTGCGAAAAGTGGTTTTTCAACACTAACACAAGTGCGAAAAGTGGTTTTTCAACACTAACACAAGTGCAAAAAGTGTTTTTTCCACACTAATACAAGTGCAAAAGTGGTTTCCTGCACCAACACAAATGCGAAAAGTGGTTTTTCAACACTAACACAAGTGCGAAAAGTGGTTTTTCAACACTAACACAAGTGCAAAAAGTGGTTTTTCAACACTATCACAAGTGCAAAAAGTGTTTTTTCCACACTAATACAAGTGCAAAAGTAGTTTCCTGCACCAACACAAGTGCGAAAAGTGGTTTTTCAACACTAACACAAGTGCGAAAAGTGGTTTTTCAAAACTAACACAAGTGCGAAAAGTGTTTTTTCCACACTAATACAAGTGCAAAAGTAGTTTCCTGCACCAACACAAGTGCGAAAAGTGGTTTTTCAACACTAACACAAGTGCGAAAAGTGTTTTTTCCACACTAATACAAGTGCAAAAGTAGTTTCCTGCACCAACACAAGTGCGAAAAGTGGTTTTTCAACACTAACACAAGTGCGAAAAGTGGTTTTTCAAAACTAACACAAGTGCGAAAAGTGTTTTTTCCACACTAATACAAGTGCAAAAGTGGTTTCCTGCACCAACACAAGTGCGAAAAGTGGTTTTTCAACACTAACACAAGTGCGAAAAGTGTTTTTTCCACACTAATACAAGTGCAAAAGTGGTTTTTCCACAATAATACAAGTGCAAAAGTGGTTTCCTGCACCAACACAAGTGTGAAAAGTGGTTTTTCAACACTAACACAAGTGTGAAAAGTGGTTTTTCAACACTAACACAAGTGCAAAAAGTGGTTTTTCAACACTAACACAAGTGCGAAAAGTGTTTTTTCCACACTAATACAAGTGCAAAAGTGGTTTCCTGCACCAACACAAGTGCGAAAAGTGGTTTTTCAACACTAACACAAGTGCGAAAAGTGGTTTTTCAACACTAACACTAGTGCGAAAAGTGGTTTTTCAACACTAACACAAGTGTGAAAAGTGGTTTTTCCACACTAAAACAAGTGCAAAAGTGGTTTCCTGCACCAACACAAGTGCGAAAAGTGGTTTTTCAATACTAACACAAGTGCGAAAAGTGGTTTTTCAACACTATCACAAGTGCAAAAAGTGTTTTTTCCACACTAATACAAGTGCAAAAGTGGTTTCCTGCACCAACACAAGTGCGAAAAGTGGTTTTTCAACACTAACACAAGTGCGAAAAGTGGTTTTTCAACACCAACACAAGTGCGAAAAGTGTTTTTTCAACACTAGCACAAGTGCAAAAAGTGTTTTTTCCACACTAATACAAGTGCAAAAGTGGTTTCCTGCACCAACACAAGTGTGAAAAGTGGTTTTTCAACACTAACACAAGTGCGAAAAGTGGTTTTTCAACACTAACACAAGTGCGAAAAGTGGTTTTTCAACACTAACACAAGTGCGAAAAGTGGTTTTTCCACACTAATACAAGTGCAAAAGTGGTTTACTGCACCAACACAAGTGCGAAAAGTGGTTTTTCAACACTAACACAAGTGCGAAAAGTGGTTTTTCAACACTAACACAAGTGCGAAAAGTGGTTTTTCCACACTAATACAAGTGCAAAAGTGGTTTCCTGCACCAACACAAGTGCGAAAAGTGGTTTTTCAACACTAACACAAGTGCGAAAAGTGGTTTTTCAACACTATCACAAGTTCAAAAAGTGTTTTTTCCACACTAATACAAGTGCAAAAGTGGTTTCCTGCACCAACACAAGTGCGAAAAGTGGTTTTTCAACACTAACACAAGTGCGAAAAGTGGTTTTTCAACACTAACACAAGTGCGAAAAGTGGTTTTTCAACAATAACACAAGTGCAAAAAGTGGTTTATCCACACTAATACAAGTGCAAAAGTGGTTTCCTGCACCAACACAAGTGCGAAAAGTGGTTTTTCAACACTAACACAAGTGTGAAAAGTGGTTTTTCAACACTATCACAAGTGCAAAAAGTGATTTTTCCACACAAATACAAGTGCAAAAGTGGTTTCCTGCAACAACACAAGTGCGAAAAGTGGTTTTTCAACACTAACACAAGTGCGAAAAGTGGTTTTTCAACACTATCACAAGTGCAACAAGTGTTTTTTCACACTAATGCAAGTGCAAAAGTGGTTTCCTGCACCAACACAAGTGCGAAAAGTGGTTTTTCAACACTAACACAAGTGCGAAAAGTGTTTTTTCCACACTAATACAAGTGCAAATGTGGTTTCCTGCACCAACACAAGTGCGAAAAGTGGTTTTTCAACACTAACACAAGTGCGAAAAGTGGTTTTTCCACACTAATACAAGTGCAAAAGTGGTTTCCTGCACCAACACAAGTGCGAAAAGTGGTTTTTCAACACTAACACAAGTGTGAAAAGTGGTTTTTCAACACTAATACAAGTGCAAAAGTGGTTTCCTGCACCAACACAAGTGCGAAAAGTGGTTTTTCAACACTAACACAAGTGCGAAAAGTGGTTTTTCAACACTAACACAAGTGCGAAAAGTGGTTTTTCCACACTAATACAAGTGCAAAAGTGATTTCCTGCACCAACACAAGTGCGAAAAGTGGTTTTTCAACACTAACACAAGTGCGAAAAGTGGTTTTTCAACACTATCACAAGTGCAAAAAGTGTTTTTTCGACACTAATACAAGTGCAAAAGTGGTTTCCTGCACCAACACAAGTGCGAAAAGTGGTTTATCAACACTAACACAAGTGCGAAAAGTGGTTTTTCAACACTATCACAAGTGCAAAAAGTGTTTTTTCCACACTAATACAAGTGCAAAAGTGGTTTCCTGCACCAACACAAGTGCGAAAAGTGGTTTATCAACACTAACACAAGTGCGAAAAGTGGTTTTTCAACACTATCACAAGTGCAAAAAGTGTTTTTTCCACACTAATACAAGTGCAAAAGTGGTTTCCTGCAGCAACACAAGTGCGAAAAGTGGTTTATCAACACTAACACAAGTGCAAAAAGTGGTTTTTCAACACTAACACAAGTGCGAAAAGTGTTTTTTCCACACTAATACAAGTGCAAAAGTGGTTTCCTGCACCAACACATGTGCGAAAAGTGGTTTTTCAACACTAACACAAGTGTGAAAAGTGGTTTTTCAACACTAACACAAGTGCGAAAAGTGGTTTTTCAACACTAACACAAGTGCGAAAAGTGTTTTTTCCACACTACTACAAGTGCAAAAGTGGTTTCCTGCACCAACACAAGTGCGAAAAGTGGTTTTTCAACACTAACACAAGTGTGAAAAGTTGTCTTTCAACACTAACACAAGTGCGAAAAGTGGTTTTTCAACACTATCACAAGTGCAAAAAGTGTTTTTTCCACACTAATACAAGTGCAAAAGTGGTTTCCTGCACCAACACAAGTGCGAAAAGTGGTTTTTCAACACTAACACAAGTGCGAAAAGTGGTTTTTCAACACTAACACAAGTGCGAAAAGTGGTTTTTCAACACTAACACAAGTGCGAAAAGTGGTTTTTCCACACTAATACAAGTGCAAAAGTGGTTTCCTGCACCAACACAAGTGCGAAAAGTGGTTTTTCAACACTAACACAAGTGTGAAAAGTGGTTTTTCAACACTATCACAAGTGCAAAAAGTGTTTTTTCCACACAAATACAAGTGCAAAAGTGGTTTCCTGCAACAACACAAGTGCGAAAAGTGGTTTTTCAACACTAACACAAGTGCGAAAAGTGGTTTTTCAACACTATCACAAGTGCAAAAAGTGTTTTTTCACACTAATGCAAGTGCAAAAGTGGTTTCCTGCACCAACACAAGTGCGAAAAGTGGTTTTTCAACACTAACACAAGTGCGAAAAGTGTTTTTTCCACACTAATACAAGTGCAAAAGTGGTTTCCTGCACCAACATAAGTGCGAAAAGTGGTTTTTCAACACTAACACAAGTGCGGAAAGTGGTTTTTCCACACTAATACAAGTGCAAAAGTGGTTTCATGCACCAACACAAGTGCGAAAAGTGGTTTTTCAACACTAACACAAGTGTGAAAAGTGCTTTTTCAACACTATCACAAGTGCAAAAAGTGTTTTTTCCACACTAATACAAGTGCAAAAGTGGTTTCCTGCACCAACACAAGTGCGAAAAGTGGTTTTTCAACACTAACACAAGTGCGAAAAGTGGTTTTTCAACACTAACACAAGTGCGAAAAGTGGTTTTTCCACACTAATACAAGTGCAAAAGTGGTTTGCTGCACCAACACAAGTGCGAAAAGTGGTTTTTCAACACTAACACGAGTGCGAAAAGTGGTTTTTCAACACTATCACAAGTGCAAAAAGTGTTTTTTCGACACTAATACAAATGCAAAAGTGGTTTCCTGCACCAACACAAGTGCGAAAAGTGGTTTATCAACACTAACACAAGTGCGAAAAGTGGTTTTTCAACACTATCACAAGTGCAAAAAGTGTTTTTTCCACACTAATACAAGTGCAAAAGTGGTTTCCTGCACCAACACAAGTGCAAAAAGTGGTTTATCAACACTAACACAAGTGCGAAAAGTGGTTTTTCAACACTAACACAAGTGCGAAAAGTGTTTTTCCACACTAATACAAGTGCAAAAGTGGTTTCCTGCACCAACACAAGTGCGAAAAGTGGTTTTTCAACACTAACACAAGTGTGAAAAGTTGTTTTTCAACACTAACACAAGTGCGAAAAGTGGTTTTTCAACACTATCACAAGTGCAAAAAGTGTTTTTTCCACACTAATACAAGTGCAAAAGTGGTTTCCTGCACCAACACAAGTGCGAAAAGTGGTTTTTCAACACTAACACAAGTGCGAAAAGTGGTTTTTCAACACTAACACAAGTGCGAAAAGTGGTTTTTCAACACTAACACAAGTGCGAAAAGTGGTTTTTCCACACTAATACAAGTGCAAAAGTGGTTTCCTGCACCAACACAAGTGCGAAAAGTGGTTTTTCAACACTAACACAAGTGTGAAAAGTGGTTTTTCAACACTAACACAAGTGCGAAAAGTGGTTTTTCAACACTAACACAAGTGTGAAAAGTGGTTTTTCCACACTAATACAAGTGCAAAAGTGGTTTCCTGCACCAACACAAGTGCGAAAAGTGGTTTTTCAACACTAACACAAGTGCGAAAAGTGGTTTTTCTACACTAACACAAGTGCGAAAAGTGGTTTTTCCACACTAATACAAGTGCAAAAGTGGTTTCCTGCACCAACACAAGTGCGAAAAGTGGTTTTTCAACACTAACACAAGTGCGAAAAGTGGGTTTTCAACACTATCACAAGTGCAAAAAGTGTTTTTTCCACACGAATACAAGTACAAAAGTGGTTTCCTGCACCAACACAAGTGCAAAAAGTGGTTTTTCAACACTAACACAAGTGCGAAAAGTGGTTTTTCCACACTAATACAAGTGCAAAAGTGGTTTCCTGCACCAACACAAGTGCGAAAAGTGGTTTTTCAACACTAACACAAGTGCGAAAAGTGGTTTTTCAACACTAACACTAGTGCGAAAAGTGGTTTTTCAACACTAACACAAGTGCGAAAAGTGGTTTTCCACACTAATACAAGTGCAAAAGTGGTTTCCTGCACCAACACAAGTGCGAAAAGTGGTTTTTCAACACTATCACAAGTGCAAAAAGTGTTTTTTCCACACTAACACAAGTGCAAAAGTGGTTTCCTGCACCAACACAAGTGCGAAAAGTGGTTTTTCAACACTAACACAAGTGTGAAAAGTGGTTTTTCAACACTATCACAAGTGCAAAAAGTGTTTTTTCCACACAAATACAAGTGCAAAAGTGGTTTCCTGCAACAACACAAGTGCGAAAAGTGGTTTTTCAACACTAACACAAGTGCGAAAAGTTGTTTTTCAACACTATCACAAGTGCAAAAAGTGTTTTTTCACACTAATGCAAGTGCAAAAGTGGTTTCCTGCACCAACACAAGTGCGAAAAGTGGTTTTTCAACACTAACACAAGTGCGAAAAGTGTTTTTTCCACACCAATACAAGTGCAAAAGTGGTTTCCTGCACCAACACAAGTGCAAAAAGTGGTTTTTCAACACTAACACAAGTGTGAAAAGTGGTTTTTCAACACTAACACAAGTGGGAAAAGTGGTTTTTCAACACTAACACAAGTGCGAAAAGTGTTTTTTCCACACTAATACAAGTGCAAAAGTGGTTTCCTGCACCAACACAAGTGCGAAAAGTGGTTTTTCAACACTAACACAAGTGCGAAAAGTGTTTTTTCCACACTAATACAAGTGCAAAAGTGGTTTTTCCACAATAATACAAGTGCAAAAGTGGTTTCCTGCACCAACACAAGTGTGAAAAGTGGTTTTTCAACACTAACACAAGTGTGAAAAGTGGTTTTTCAACACTAACACAAGTGCAAAAAGTGGTTTTTCAACACTAACACAAGTGCGAAAAGTGTTTTTTCCACACTAATACAAGTGCAAAAGTGGTTTCCTGCACCAACACAAGTGCGAAAAGTGGTTTTTCAACACTAACACAAGTGCGAAAAGTGGTTTTTCAACACTAACACTAGTGCGAAAAGTGGTTTTTCAACACTAACACAAGTGTGAAAAGTGGTTTTTCCACACTAAAACAAGTGCAAAAGTGGTTTCCTGCACCAACACAAGTGCGAAAAGTGGTTTTTCAACACTAACACAAGTGCGAAAAGTGGTTTTTCAACACTATCACAAGTGCAAAAAGTGTTTTTTCCACACTAATACAAGTGCAAAAGTGGTTTCCTGCACCAACACAAGTGCGAAAAGTGGTTTTTCAACACTAACACAAGTGCGAAAAGTGGTTTTTCAACACCAACACAAGTGCGAAAAGTGTTTTTTCAACACTAGCACAAGTGCAAAAAGTGTTTTTTCCACACTAATGCAAGTGCAAAAGTGGTTTCCTGCACCAACACAAGTGTGAAAAGTGGTTTTTCAACACTAACACAAGTGCGAAAAGTGGTTTTTCAACACTAACACAAGTGCGAAAAGTGGTTTTTCAACACTAACACAAGTGCGAAAAGTGGTTTTTCCACACTAATACAAGTGCAAAAGTGGTTTACTGCACCAACACAAGTGCGAAAAGTGGTTTTTCAACACTAACACAAGTGCGAAAAGTGGTTTTTCAACACTAACACAAGTGCGAAAAGTGGTTTTTCCACACTAATACAAGTGCAAAAGTGGTTTCCTGCACCAACACAAGTGCGAAAAGTGGTTTTTCAACACTAACACAAGTGCGAAAAGTGGTTTTTCAACACTATCACAAGTTCAAAAAGTGTTTTTTCCACACTAATACAAGTGCAAAAGTGGTTTCCTGCACCAACACAAGTGCGAAAAGTGGTTTTTCAACACTAACACAAGTGCGAAAAGTGGTTTTTCAACACTAACACAAGTGCGAAAAGTGGTTTTTCAACAATAACACAAGTGCAAAAAGTGGTTTATCCACACTAATACAAGTGCAAAAGTGGTTTCCTGCACCAACACAAGTGCGAAAAGTGGTTTTTCAACACTAACACAAGTGTGAAAAGTGGTTTTTCAACACTATCACAAGTGCAAAAAGTGATTTTTCCACACAAATACAAGTGCAAAAGTGGTTTCCTGCAACAACACAAGTGCGAAAAGTGGTTTTTCAACACTAACACAAGTGCGAAAAGTGGTTTTTCAACACTATCACAAGTGCAACAAGTGTTTTTTCACACTAATGCAAGTGCAAAAGTGGTTTCCTGCACCAACACAAGTGCGAAAAGTGGTTTTTCAACACTAACACAAGTGCGAAAAGTGTTTTTTCCACACTAATACAAGTGCAAATGTGGTTTCCTGCACCAACACAAGTGCGAAAAGTGGTTTTTCAACACTAACACAAGTGCGAAAAGTGGTTTTTCCACACTAATACAAGTGCAAAAGTGGTTTCCTGCACCAACACAAGTGCGAAAAGTGGTTTTTCAACACTAACACAAGTGTGAAAAGTGGTTTTTCAACACTAATACAAGTGCAAAAGTGGTTTCCTGCACCAACACAAGTGCGAAAAGTGGTTTTTCAACACTAACACAAGTGCGAAAAGTGGTTTTTCAACACTAACACAAGTGCGAAAAGTGGTTTTTCCACACTAATACAAGTGCAAAAGTGATTTCCTGCACCAACACAAGTGCGAAAAGTGGTTTTTCAACACTAACACAAGTGCGAAAAGTGGTTTTTCAACACTATCACAAGTGCAAAAAGTGTTTTTTCGACACTAATACAAGTGCAAAAGTGGTTTCCTGCACCAACACAAGTGCGAAAAGTGGTTTATCAACACTAACACAAGTGCGAAAAGTGGTTTTTCAACACTATCACAAGTGCAAAAAGTGTTTTTTCCACACTAATACAAGTGCAAAAGTGGTTTCCTGCACCAACACAAGTGCGAAAAGTGGTTTATCAACACTAACACAAGTGCGAAAAGTGGTTTTTCAACACTATCACAAGTGCAAAAAGTGTTTTTTCCACACTAATACAAGTGCAAAAGTGGTTTCCTGCAGCAACACAAGTGCGAAAAGTGGTTTATCAACACTAACACAAGTGCAAAAAGTGGTTTTTCAACACTAACACAAGTGCGAAAAGTGTTTTTTCCACACTAATACAAGTGCAAAAGTGGTTTCCTGCACCAACACATGTGCGAAAAGTGGTTTTTCAACACTAACACAAGTGTGAAAAGTGGTTTTTCAACACTAACACAAGTGCGAAAAGTGGTTTTTCAACACTAACACAAGTGCGAAAAGTGTTTTTTCCACACTAATACAAGTGCAAAAGTGGTTTCCTGCACCAACACAAGTGCGAAAAGTGGTTTTTCAACACTAACACAAGTGTGAAAAGTTGTTTTTCAACACTAACACAAGTGCGAAAAGTGGTTTTTCAACACTATCACAAGTGCAAAAAGTGTTTTTTCCACACTAATACAAGTGCAAAAGTGGTTTCCTGCACCAACACAAGTGCGAAAAGTGGTTTTTCAACACTAACACAAGTGCGAAAAGTGGTTTTTCAACACTAACACAAGTGCGAAAAGTGGTTTTTCAACACTAACACAAGTGCGAAAAGTGGTTTTTCCACACTAATACAAGTGCAAAAGTGGTTTCCTGCACCAACACAAGTGCGAAAAGTGGTTTTTCAACACTAACACAAGTGTGAAAAGTGGTTTTTCAACACTATCACAAGTGCAAAAAGTGTTTTTTCCACACAAATACAAGTGCAAAAGTGGTTTCCTGCAACAACACAAGTGCGAAAAGTGGTTTTTCAACACTAACACAAGTGCGAAAAGTGGTTTTTCAACACTATCACAAGTGCAAAAAGTGTTTTTTCACACTAATGCAAGTGCAAAAGTGGTTTCCTGCACCAACACAAGTGCGAAAAGTGGTTTTTCAACACTAACACAAGTGCGAAAAGTGTTTTTTCCACACTAATACAAGTGCAAAAGTGGTTTCCTGCACCAACATAAGTGCGAAAAGTGGTTTTTCAACACTAACACAAGTGCGGAAAGTGGTTTTTCCACACTAATACAAGTGCAAAAGTGGTTTCATGCACCAACACAAGTGCGAAAAGTGGTTTTTCAACACTAACACAAGTGTGAAAAGTGGTTTTTCAACACTATCACAAGTGCAAAAAGTGTTTTTTCCACACTAATACAAGTGCAAAAGTGGTTTCCTGCACCAACACAAGTGCGAAAAGTGGTTTTTCAACACTAACACAAGTGCGAAAAGTGGTTTTTCAACACTAACACAAGTGCGAAAAGTGGTTTTTCCACACTAATACAAGTGCAAAAGTGGTTTCCTGCACCAACACAAGTGCGAAAAGTGGTTTTTCAACACTAACACGAGTGCGAAAAGTGGTTTTTCAACACTATCACAAGTGCAAAAAGTGTTTTTTCGACACTAATACAAATGCAAAAGTGGTTTCCTGCACCAACACAAGTGCGAAAAGTGGTTTATCAACACTAACACAAGTGCGAAAAGTGGTTTTTCAACACTATCACAAGTGCAAAAAGTGTTTTTTCCACACTAATACAAGTGCAAAAGTGGTTTCCTGCACCAACACAAGTGCAAAAAGTGGTTTATCAACACTAACACAAGTGCGAAAAGTGGTTTTTCAACACTAACACAAGTGCGAAAAGTGTTTTTTCCACACTAATACAAGTGCAAAAGTGGTTTCCTGCACCAACACAAGTGCGAAAAGTGGTTTTTCAACACTAACACAAGTGTGAAAAGTTGTTTTTCAACACTAACACAAGTGCGAAAAGTGGTTTTTCAACACTATCACAAGTGCAAAAAGTGTTTTTTCCACACTAATACAAGTGCAAAAGTGGTTTCCTGCACCAACACAAGTGCGAAAAGTGGTTTTTCAACACTAACACAAGTGCGAAAAGTGGTTTTTCAACACTAACACAAGTGCGAAAAGTGGTTTTTCAACACTAACACAAGTGCGAAAAGTGGTTTTTCCACACTAATACAAGTGCAAAAGTGGTTTCCTGCACCAACACAAGTGCGAAAAGTGGTTTTTCAACACTAACACAAGTGTGAAAAGTGGTTTTTCAACACTAACACAAGTGCGAAAAGTGGTTTTTCAACACTAACACAAGTGTGAAAAGTGGTTTTTCCACACTAATACAAGTGCAAAAGTGGTTTCCTGCACCAACACAAGTGCGAAAAGTGGTTTTTCAACACTAACACAAGTGCGAAAAGTGGTTTTTCTACACTAACACAAGTGCGAAAAGTGGTTTTTCCACACTAATACAAGTGCAAAAGTGGTTTCCTGCACCAACACAAGTGCGAAAAGTGGTTTTTCAACACTAACACAAGTGCGAAAAGTGGGTTTTCAACACTATCACAAGTGCAAAAAGTGTTTTTTCCACACGAATACAAGTACAAAAGTGGTTTCCTGCACCAACACAAGTGCAAAAAGTGGTTTTTCAACACTAACACAAGTGCGAAAAGTGGTTTTTCCACACTAATACAAGTGCAAAAGTGGTTTCCTGCACCAACACAAGTGCGAAAAGTGGTTTTTCAACACTAACACAAGTGCGAAAAGTGGTTTTTCAACACTAACACTAGTGCGAAAAGTGGTTTTTCAACACTAACACAAGTGCGAAAAGTGGTTTTCCACACTAATACAAGTGCAAAAGTGGTTTCCTGCACCAACACAAGTGCGAAAAGTGGTTTTTCAACACTATCACAAGTGCAAAAAGTGTTTTTTCCACACTAACACAAGTGCAAAAGTGGTTTCCTGCACCAACACAAGTGCGAAAAGTGGTTTTTCAACACTAACACAAGTGTGAAAAGTGGTTTTTCAACACTATCACAAGTGCAAAAAGTGTTTTTTCCACACAAATACAAGTGCAAAAGTGGTTTCCTGCAACAACACAAGTGCGAAAAGTGGTTTTTCAACACTAACACAAGTGCGAAAAGTTGTTTTTCAACACTATCACAAGTGCAAAAAGTGTTTTTTCACACTAATGCAAGTGCAAAAGTGGTTTCCTGCACCAACACAAGTGCGAAAAGTGGTTTTTCAACACTAACACAAGTGCGAAAAGTGTTTTTTCCACACCAATACAAGTGCAAAAGTGGTTTCCTGCACCAACACAAGTGCAAAAAGTGGTTTTTCAACACTAACACAAGTGTGAAAAGTGGTTTTTCAACACTAACACAAGTGGGAAAAGTGGTTTTTCAACACTAACACAAGTGCGAAAAGTGTTTTTTCCACACTAATACAAGTGCAAAAGTGGTTTCCTGCACCAACACAAGTGCGAAAAGTGGTTTTTCAACACTAACACAAGTGTGAAAAGTGGTTTTTCAACACTAACACAAGTGCGAAAAGTGGTTTTTCAACACCAACACAAGTGCGAAAAGTGGTTTTTCAACACTCACACAAGTGCAAAAGTAGTTTCCTGCACCAACACAAGTGCGAAAAGTGGTTTTTCAACACTAACACAAGTGCGAAAAGTGTTTTTTCCACACTAATACAAGTGCAAAAGTGGTTTACTGCACCAACACAAGTGCGAAAAGTGGTTTTTCAACACTAACACAAGTGCGAAAAGTGGTTTTTCAACACTAACACAAGTGCGAAAAGTGTTTTTTCCACACTAATACAAGTGCAAAAGTGGTTTCCTGCACCAACACAAATGCGAAAAGTGGTTTTTCAACACTAACACAAGTGCGAAAAGTGGTTTTTCAACACTAACACAAGTGCAAAAAGTGGTTTTTCAACACTATCACAAGTGCAAAAAGTGTTTTTTACACACTAATACAAGTGCAAAAGTAGTTTCCTGCACCAACACAAGTGCGAAAAGTGGTTTTTCAACACTAACACAAGTGCGAAAAGTGGTTTTTCAAAACTAACACAAGTGCGAAAAGTGTTTTTTCCACACTAATACAAGTGCAAAAGTAGTTTCCTGCACCAACACAAGTGCGAAAAGTGGTTTTTCAACACTAACACAAGTGCGAAAAGTGTTTTTTCCACACTAATACAAGTGCAAAAGTAGTTTCCTGCACCAACACAAGTGCGAAAAGTGGTTTTTCAACACTAACACAAGTGCGAAAAGTGGTTTTTCAAAACTAACACAAGTGCGAAAAGTGTTTTTTCCACACTAATACAAGTGCAAAAGTGGTTTCCTGCACCAACACAAGTGCGAAAAGTGGTTTTTCAACACTAACACAAGTGCGAAAAGTGTTTTTTCCACACTAATACAAGTGCAAAAGTGGTTTCCTGCACCAACACAAGTGCGAAAAGTGGTTTTTCAACACTAACACAAGTGTGAAAAGTGGTTTTTCAACACTATCACAAGTGCAAAAAGTGTTTTTTCCACACTAATACAAGTGCATAAGTGGTTTCCTGCACCAACACAAGTGCGAAAAGTGGTTTTTCAACACTAACACAAGTGCGAAAAGTGGTTTTTCAACACTAACACAAGTGCGAAAAGTGGTTTTTCCACACTAATACAAGTGCAAAAGTGGTTTCCTGCACCAACACAAGTGCGAAAAGTGGTTTTTCAACACTAACACGAGTGCGAAAAGTGGTTTTTCAACACTATCACAAGTGCAAAAAGTGTTTTTTCGACACTAATACAAATGCAAAAGTGGTTTCCTGCACCAACACAAGTGCGAAAAGTGGTTTATCAACACTAACACAAGTGCGAAAAGTGGTTTTTCAACACTATCACAAGTGCAAAAAGTGTTTTTTCCACACTAATACAAGTGCAAAAGTGGTTTCCTGCACCAACACAAGTGCAAAAAGTGGTTTATCAACACTAACACAAGTGCGAAAAGTGGTTTTTCAACACTAACACAAGTGCGAAAAAGTGTTTTTTCCACACTAATACAAGTGCAAAAAGTGGTTTCCTGCACCAACACAAGTGCGAAAAGTGGTTTTTCAACACTAACACAAGTGTGAAAAGTTGTTTTTCAACACTAACACAAGTGCAAAAAGTGGTTTATCCACACTAATACAAGTGCAAAAGTGGTTTCCTGCACCAACACAAGTGCGAAAAGTGGTTTTTCAACACTAACACAAGTGTGAAAAGTGGTTTTTCAACACTATCACAAGTGCAAAAAGTGATTTTTCCACACAAATACAAGTGCAAAAGTGGTTTCCTGCAACAACACAAGTGCGAAAAGTGGTTTTTCAACACTAACACAAGTGCGAAAAGTGGTTTTTCAACACTATCACAAGTGCAACAAGTGTTTTTTCACACTAATGCAAATGCAAAAGTGGTTTCCTGCACCAACACAAGTGCGAAAAGTGGTTTTTCAACACTAACACAAGTGCGAAAAGTGTTTTTTCCACACTAATACAAGTGCAAATGTGGTTTCCTGCACCAACACAAGTGCGAAAAGTGGTTTTTCAACACTAACACAAGTGCGAAAAGTGGTTTTTCCACACTAATACAAGTGCAAAAGTGGTTTCCTGCACCAACACAAGTGCGAAAAGTGGTTTTTCAACACGAACACAAGTGTGAAAAGTGGTTTTTCAACACTAATACAAGTGCAAAAGTGGTTTCCTGCACCAACACAAGTGCGAAAAGTGGTTTTTCAACACTAACACAAGTGCGAAAAGTGGTTTTTCAACACTAACACAAGTGCGAAAAGTGGTTTTTCCACACTAATACAAGTGCAAAAGTGATTTCCTGCACCAACACAAGTGCGAAAAGTGGTTTTTCAACACTAACACAAGTGCGAAAAGTGGTTTTTCAACAGTATCACAAGTGCAAAAAGTGTTTTTTCGACACTAATACAAGTGCAAAAGTGGTTTCCTGCACCAACACAAGTGCGAAAAGTGGTTTATCAACACTAACACAAGTGCGAAAAGTGGTTTTTCAACACTATCACAAGTGCAAAAAGTGTTTTTTCCACACTAATACAAGTGCAAAAGTGGTTTCCTGCACCAACACAAGTGCGAAAAGTGGTTTATCAACACTAACACAAGTGCGAAAAGTGGTTTTTCAACACTATCACAAGTGCAAAAAGTGTTTTTTCCACACTAATACAAGTGCAAAAGTGAATTCCTGCAGCAACACAAGTGCGAAAAGTGGTTTATCAACACTAACACAAGTGCAAAAAGTGGTTTTTCAACACTAACACAAGTGCGAAAAGTGTTTTTTCCACACTAATACAAGTGCAAAAGTGGTTTCCTGCACCAACACATGTGCGAAAAGTGGTTTTTCAACACTAACACAAGTGTGAAAAGTGGTTTTTCAACACTAACACAAGTGCGAAAAGTGGTTTTTCAACACTAACACAAGTGCGAAAAGTGTTTTTTCCACACTAATACAAGTGCAAAAGTGGTTTCCTGCACCAACACAAGTGCGAAAAGTGGTTTTTCAACACTAACACAAGTGTGAAAAGTTGTTTTTCAACACTAACACAAGTGCGAAAAGTGGTTTTTCAACACTATCACAAGTGCAAAAAGTGTTTTTTCCACACTAATACAAGTGCAAAAGTGGTTTCCTGCACCAACACAAGTGCGAAAAGTGGTTTTTCAACACTAACACAAGTGCGAAAAGTGGTTTTTCAACACTAACACAAGTGCGAAAAGTGGTTTTTCAACACTAACACAAGTGCGAAAAGTGGTTTTTCCACACTAATACAAGTGCAAAAGTGGTTTCCTGCACCAACACAAGTGCGAAAAGTGGTTTTTCAACACTAACACAAGTGCGAAAAGTGTTTTTTCCACACTAATACAAGTGCAAAAGTGGTTTACTGCACCAACACAAGTGCGAAAAGTGGTTTTTCAACACTAACACAAGTGCGAAAAGTGGTTTTTCAACACTAACACAAGTGCGAAAAGTGTTTTTTCCACACTAATACAAGTGCAAAAGTGGTTTCCTGCACCAACACATGTGCGAAAAGTGGTTTTTCAACACTAACACAAGTGTGAAAAGTGGTTTTTCAACACTAACACAAGTGCGAAAAGTGGTTTTTCAACACTAACACAAGTGCGAAAAGTGTTTTTTCCACACTAATACAAGTGCAAAAGTGGTTTCCTGCACCAACACAAGTGCGAAAAGTGGTTTTTCAACACTAACACAAGTGTGAAAAGTTGTTTTTCAACACTAACACAAGTGCGAAAAGTGGTTTTTCAACACTATCACAAGTGCAAAAAGTGTTTTTTCCACACTAATACAAGTGCAAAAGTGGTTTCCTGCACCAACACAAGTGCGAAAAGTGGTTTTTCAACACTAACACAAGTGCGAAAAGTGGTTTTTCAACACTAACACAAGTGCGAAAAGTGGTTTTTCAACACTAACACAAGTGCGAAAAGTGGTTTTTCCACACTAATACAAGTGCAAAAGTGGTTTCCTGCACCAACACAAGTGCGAAAAGTGGTTTTTCAACACTAACACAAGTGCGAAAAGTGTTTTTTCCACACTAATACAAGTGCAAAAGTGGTTTACTGCACCAACACAAGTGCGAAAAGTGGTTTTTCAACACTAACACAAGTGCGAAAAGTGGTTTTTCAACACTAACACAAGTGCGAAAAGTGTTTTTTCCACACTAATACAAGTGCAAAAGTGGTTTCCTGCACCAACACAAATGCGAAAAGTGGTTTTTCAACACTAACACAAGTGCGAAAAGTGGTTTTTCAACACTAACACAAGTGCAAAAAGTGGTTTTTCAACACTATCACAAGTGCAAAAAGTGTTTTTTACACACTAATACAAGTGCAAAAGTAGTTTCCTGCACCATCACAAGTGCGAAAAGTGGTTTTTCAACACTAACACAAGTGCGAAAAGTGGTTTTTCAAAACTAACACAAGTGCGAAAAGTGTTTTTTCCACACTAATACAAGTGCAAAAGTAGTTTCCTGCACCAACACAAGTGCGAAAAGTGGTTTTTCAACACTAACACAAGTGCGAAAAGTGTTTTTTCCACACTAATACAAGTGCAAAAGTAGTTTCCTGCACCAACACAAGTGCGAAAAGTGGTTTTTCAACACTAACACAAGTGCGAAAAGTGGTTTTTCAAAACTAACACAAGTGCGAAAAGTGTTTTTTCCACACTAATACAAGTGCAAAAGTGGTTTCCTGCACCAACACAAGTGCGAAAAGTGGTTTTTCAACACTAACACAAGTGCGAAAAGTGTTTTTTCCACACTAATACAAGTGCAAAAGTGGTTTTTCCACAATAATACAAGTGCAAAAGTGGTTTCCTGCACCAACACAAGTGTGAAAAGTGGTTTTTCAACACTAACACAAGTGTGAAAAGTGGTTTTTCAACACTAACACAAGTGCAAAAAGTGGTTTTTCAACACTAACACAAGTGCGAAAAGTGTTTTTTCCACACTAATACAAGTGCAAAAGTGGTTTCCTGCACCAACACAAGTGCGAAAAGTGGTTTTTCAACACTAACACAAGTGCGAAAAGTGGTTTTTCAACACTAACACTAGTGCGAAAAGTGGTTTTTCAACACTAACACAAGTGTGAAAAGTGGTTTTTCCACACTAAAACAAGTGCAAAAGTGGTTTCCTGCACCAACACAAGTGCGAAAAGTGGTTTTTCAACACTAACACAAGTGCGAAAAGTGGTTTTTCAACACTATCACAAGTGCAAAAAGTGTTTTTTCCACACTAATACAAGTGCAAAAGTGGTTTCCTGCACCAACACAAGTGCGAAAAGTGGTTTTTCAACACTAACACAAGTGCGAAAAGTGGTTTTTCAACACCAACACAAGTGCGAAAAGTGTTTTTTCAACACTAGCACAAGTGCAAAAAGTGTTTTTTCCACACTAATACAAGTGCAAAAGTGGTTTCCTGCACCAACACAAGTGTGAAAAGTGGTTTTTCAACACTAACACAAGTGCGAAAAGTGGTTTTTCAACACTAACACAAGTGCGAAAAGTGGTTTTTCAACACTAACACAAGTGCGAAAAGTGGTTTTTCCACACTAATACAAGTGCAAAAGTGGTTTACTGCACCAACACAAGTGCGAAAAGTGGTTTTTCAACACTAACACAAGTGCGAAAAGTGGTTTTTCAACACTAACACAAGTGCGAAAAGTGGTTTTTCCACACTAATACAAGTGCAAAAGTGGTTTCCTGCACCAACACAAGTGCGAAAAGTGGTTTTTCAACACTAACACAAGTGCGAAAAGTGGTTTTTCAACACTATCACAAGTTCAAAAAGTGTTTTTTCCACACTAATACAAGTGCAAAAGTGGTTTCCTGCACCAACACAAGTGCGAAAAGTGGTTTTTCAACACTAACACAAGTGCGAAAAGTGGTTTTTCAACACTAACACAAGTGCGAAAAGTGGTTTTTCAACAATAACACAAGTGCAAAAAGTGGTTTATCCACACTAATACAAGTGCAAAAGTGGTTTCCTGCACCAACACAAGTGCGAAAAGTGGTTTTTCAACACTAACACAAGTGTGAAAAGTGGTTTTTCAACACTATCACAAGTGCAAAAAGTGATTTTTCCACACAAATACAAGTGCAAAAGTGGTTTCCTGCAACAACACAAGTGCGAAAAGTGGTTTTTCAACACTAACACAAGTGCGAAAAGTGGTTTTTCAACACTATCACAAGTGCAACAAGTGTTTTTTCACACTAATGCAAGTGCAAAAGTAGTTTCCTGCACCAACACAAGTGCGAAAAGTGGTTTTTCAACACTAACACAAGTGCGAAAAGTGTTTTTTCCACACTAATACAAGTGCAAATGTGGTTTCCTGCACCAACACAAGTGCGAAAAGTGGTTTTTCAACACTAACACAAGTGCGAAAAGTGGTTTTTCCACACTAATACAAGTGCAAAAGTGGTTTCCTGCACCAACACAAGTGCGAAAAGTGGTTTTTCAACACTAACACAAGTGTGAAAAGTGGTTTTTCAACACTAATACAAGTGCAAAAGTGGTTTCCTGCACCAACACAAGTGCGAAAAGTGGTTTTTCAACACTAACACAAGTGCGAAAAGTGGTTTTTCAACACTAACACAAGTGCGAAAAGTGGTTTTTCCACACTAATACAAGTGCAAAAGTGATTTCCTGCACCAACACAAGTGCGAAAAGTGGTTTTTCAACACTAACACAAGTGCGAAAAGTGGTTTTTCAACACTATCACAAGTGCAAAAAGTGTTTTTTCGACACTAATACAAGTGCAAAAGTGGTTTCCTGCACCAACACAAGTGCGAACAGTGGTTTATCAACACTAACACAAGTGCGAAAAGTGGTTTTTCAACACTATCACAAGTGCAAAAAGTGTTTTTTCCACACTAATACAAGTGCAAAAGTGGTTTCCTGCACCAACACAAGTGCGAAAAGTGGTTTATCAACACTAACACAAGTGCGAAAAGTGGTTTTTCAACACTATCACAAGTGCAAAAAGTGTTTTTTCCACACTAATACAAGTGCAAAAGTGGTTTCCTGCAGCAACACAAGTGCGAAAAGTGGTTTATCAACACTAACACAAGTGCAAAAAGTGGTTTTTCAACACTAACACAAGTGCGAAAAGTGTTTTTTCCACACTAACACAAGTGCGAAAAGTGTTTTTTCCACACTAATACAAGTGCAAAAGTGGTTTCCTGCACCAACACAAGTGCGAAAAGTGGTTTTTCAACACTAACACAAGTGTGAAAAGTTGTTTTTCAACACTAACACAAGTGCGAAAAGTGGTTTTTCAACACTATCACAAGTGCAAAAAGTGTTTTTTCCACACTAATACAAGTGCAAAAGTGGTTTCCTGCACCAACACAAGTGCGAAAAGTGGTTTTTCAACACTAACACAAGTGCGAAAAGTGGTTTTTCAACACTAACACAAGTGCGAAAAGTGGTTTTTCAACACTAACACAAGTGCGAAAAGTGGTTTTTCCACACTAATACAAGTGCAAAAGTGGTTTCCTGCACCAACACAAGTGCGAAAAGTGGTTTTTCAACACTAACACAAGTGTGAAAAGTGGTTTTTCAACACTATCACAAGTGCAAAAAGTGTTTTTTCCACACAAATACAAGTGCAAAAGTGGTTTCCTGCAACAACACAAGTGCGAAAAGTGGTTTTTCAACACTAACACAAGTGCGAAAAGTGGTTTTTCAACACTATCACAAGTGCAAAAAGTGTTTTTTCACTCTAATGCAAGTGCAAAAGTGGTTTCCTGCACCAACACAAGTGCGAAAAGTGGTTTTTCAACACTAACACAAGTGCGAAAAGTGTTTTTTCCACACTAATACAAGTGCAAAAGTGGTTTCCTGCACCAACACAAGTGCGAAAAGTGGTTTTTCAACACTAACACAAGTGTGAAAAGTGGTTTTTCAACACTATCACAAGTGCAAAAAGTGTTTTTTCCACACTAATACAAGTGCATAAGTGGTTTCCTGCACCAACACAAGTGCGAAAAGTGGTTTTTCAACACTAACACAAGTGCGAAAAGTGGTTTTTCAACACTAACACAAGTGCGAAAAGTGGTTTTTCCACACTAATACAAGTGCAAAAGTGGTTTCCTGCACCAACACAAGTGCGAAAAGTGGTTTTTCAACACTAACACGAGTGCGAAAAGTGGTTTTTCAACACTATCACAAGTGCAAAAAGTGTTTTTTCGACACTAATACAAATGCAAATGTGGTTTCCTGCACCAACACAAGTGCGAAAAGTGGTTTATCAACACTAACACAAGTGCGAAAAGTGGTTTTTCAACACTATCACAAGTGCAAAAAGTGTTTTTTCCACACTAATACAAGTGCAAAAGTGGTTTCCTGCACCAACACAAGTGCAAAAAGTGGTTTATCAACACTAACACAAGTGCGAAAAGTGGTTTTTCAACACTAACACAAGTGCGAAAAGTGTTTTTTCCACACTAATACAAGTGCAAAAGTGGTTTCCTGCACCAACACAAGTGCGAAAAGTGGTTTTTCAACACTAACACAAGTGTGAAAAGTTGTTTTTCAACACTAACACAAGTGCAAAAAGTGGTTTATCCACACTAATACAAGTGCAAAAGTGGTTTCCTGCACCAACACAAGTGCGAAAAGTGGTTTTTCAACACTAACACAAGTGTGAAAAGTGGTTTTTCAACACTATCACAAGTGCAAAAAGTGATTTTTCCACACAAATACAAGTGCAAAAGTGGTTTCCTGCAACAACACAAGTGCGAAAAGTGGTTTTTCAACACTAACACAAGTGCGAAAAGTGGTTTTTCAACACTATCACAAGTGCAACAAGTGTTTTTTCACACTAATGCAAATGCAAAAGTGGTTTCCTGCACCAACACAAGTGCGAAAAGTGGTTTTTCAACACTAACACAAGTGCGAAAAGTGTTTTTTCCACACTAATACAAGTGCAAATGTGGTTTCCTGCACCAACACAAGTGCGAAAAGTGGTTTTTCAACACTAACACAAGTGCGAAAAGTGGTTTTTCCACACTAATACAAGTGCAAAAGTGGTTTCCTGCACCAACACAAGTGCGAAAAGTGGTTTTTCAACACTAACACAAGTGTGAAAAGTGGTTTTTCAACACTAATACAAGTGCAAAAGTGGTTTCCTGCACCAACACAAGTGCGAAAAGTGGTTTTTCAACACTAACACAAGTGCGAAAAGTGGTTTTTCAACACTAACACAAGTGCGAAAAGTGGTTTTTCCACACTAATACAAGTGCAAAAGTGATTTCCTGCACCAACACAAGTGCGAAAAGTGGTTTTTCAACACTAACACAAGTGCGAAAAGTGGTTTTTCAACAGTATCACAAGTGCAAAAAGTGTTTTTTCGACACTAATACAAGTGCAAAAGTGGTTTCCTGCACCAACACAAGTGCGAAAAGTGGTTTATCAACACTAACACAAGTGCGAAAAGTGGTTTTTCAACACTATCACAAGTGCAAAAAGTGTTTTTTCCACACTAATACAAGTGCAAAAGTGGTTTCCTGCACCAACACAAGTGCGAAAAGTGGTTTATCAACACTAACACAAGTGCGAAAAGTGGTTTTTCAACACTATCACAAGTGCAAAAAGTGTTTTTTCCACACTAATACAAGTGCAAAAGTGGTTTTCTGCAGCAACACAAGTGCGAAAAGTGGTTTATCAACACTAACACAAGTGCAAAAAGTGGTTTTTCAACACTAACACAAGTGCGAAAAGTGTTTTTTCCACACTAATACAAGTGCAAAAGTGGTTTCCTGCACCAACACATGTGCGAAAAGTGGTTTTTCAACACTAACACAAGTGTGAAAAGTGGTTTTTCAACACTAACACAAGTGCGAAAAGTGGTTTTTCAACACTAACACAAGTGCGAAAAGTGTTTTTTCCACACTAATACAAGTGCAAAAGTGGTTTCCTGCACCAACACAAGTGCGAAAAGTGGTTTTTCAACACTAACACAAGTGTGAAAAGTTGTTTTTCAACACTAACACAAGTGCGAAAAGTGGTTTTTCAACACTATCACAAGTGCAAAAAGTGTTTTTTCCACACTAATACAAGTGCAAAAGTGGTTTCCTGCACCAACACAAGTGCGAAAAGTGGTTTTTCAACACTAACACAAGTGCGAAAAGTGGTTTTTCAACACTAACACAAGTGCGAAAAGTGGTTTTTCAACACTAACACAAGTGCGAAAAGTGGTTTTTCCACACTAATACAAGTGCAAAAGTGGTTTCCTGCACCAACACAAGTGCGAAAAGTGGTTTTTCAACACTAACACAAGTGTGAAAAGTGGTTTTTCAACACTATCACAAGTGCAAAAAGTGTTTTTTCCACACAAATACAAGTGCAAAAGTGGTTTCCTGCAACAACACAAGTGCGAAAAGTGGTTTTTCAACACTAACGCAAGTGCGAAAAGTGGTTTTTCAACACTATCACAAGTGCAAAAAGTGTTTTTTCACACTAATGCAAGTGCAAAAGTGGTTTCCTGCACCAACACAAGTGCGAAAAGTGGTTTTTCAACACTAACACAAGTGCGAAAAGTGTTTTTTCCACACTAATACAAGTGCAAAAGTGGTTTCCTGCACCAACACAAGTGCGAAAAGTGGTTTTTCAACACTAACACAAGTGTGAAAAGTGGTTTTTCAACACTATCACAAGTGCAAAAAGTGTTTTTTCCACACTAATACAAGTGCAAAAGTGGTTTCCTGCACCAACACAAGTGCGAAAAGTGGTTTTTCAACACTAACACAAGTGCGAAAAGTGGTTTTTCAACACTAACACAAGTGCGAAAAGTGGTTTTTCCACACTAATACAAGTGCAAAAGTGGTTTCCTGCACCAACACAAGTGCGAAAAGTGGTTTTTCAACACTAACACGAGTGCGAAAAGTGGTTTTTCAACACTATCACAAGTGCAAAAAGTGTTTTTTCGACACTAATACAAATGCAAAAGTGGTTTCCTGCACCAACACAAGTGCGAAAAGTGGTTTATCAACACTAACACAAGTGCGAAAAGTGGTTTTTCAACACTATCACAAGTGCAAAAAGTGTTTTTTCCACACTAATACAAGTGCAAAAGTGGTTTCCTGCAGCAACACAAGTGCAAAAAGTGGTTTATCAACACTAACACAAGTGCGAAAAGTGGTTTTTCAACACTAACACAAGTGCGAAAAGTGTTTTTTCCACACTAATACAAGTGCAAAAGTGGTTTCCTGCACCAACACAAGTGCGAAAAGTGGTTTTTCAACACTAACACAAGTGTGAAAAGTTGTTTTTCAACACTAACACAAGTGCGAAAAGTGGTTTTTCAACACTATCACAAGTGCAAAAAGTGTTTTTTCCACACTAATACAAGTGCAAAAGTGGTTTCCTGCACCAACACAAGTGCGAAAAGTGGTTTTTCAACACTAACACAAGTGCGAAAAGTGGTTTTTCAACACTAACACAAGTGCGAAAAGTGGTTTTTCAACACTAACACAAGTGCGAAAAGTGGTTTTTCCACACTAATACAAGTGCAAAAGTGGTTTCCTGCACCAACACAAGTGCGAAAAGTGGTTTTTCAACACTAACACAAGTGTGAAAAGTGGTTTTTCAACACTAACACAAGTGCGAAAAGTGGTTTTTCAACACTAACACAAGTGTGAAAAGTGGTTTTTCCACACTAATACAAGTGCAAAAGTGGTTTCCTGCACCAACACAAGTGCGAAAAGTGGTTTTTCAACACTAACACAAGTGCGAAAAGTGGTTTTTCTACACTAACACAAGTGCGAAAAGTGGTTTTTCCACACAAATACAAGTGCAAAAGTGGTTTCCTGCAACAACACAAGTGCGAAAAGTGGTTTTTCAACACTAACACAAGTGCGAAAAGTGGTTTTTCAACACTATCACAAGTGCAAAAAGTGTTTTTTCACTCTAATGCAAGTGCAAAAGTGGTTTCCTGCACCAACACAAGTGCGAAAAGTGGTTTTTCAACACTAACACAAGTGCGAAAAGTGTTTTTTCCACACTAATACAAGTGCAAAAGTGGTTTCCTGCACCAACACAAGTGCGAAAAGTGGTTTTTCAACACTAACACAAGTGTGAAAAGTGGTTTTTCAACACTATCACAAGTGCAAAAATTTTTTTTTCCACACTAATACAAGTGCATAAGTGGTTTCCTGCACCAACACAAGTGCGAAAAGTGGTTTTTCAACACTAACACAAGTGCGAAAAGTGGTTTTCAACACTAACACAAGTGCGAAAAGTGGTTTTTCCACACTAATACAAGTGCAAAAGTGGTTTCCTGCACCAACACAAGTGCGAAAAGTGGTTTTTCAACACTAACACGAGTGCGAAAAGTGGTTTTTCAACACTATCACAAGTGCAAAAAGTGTTTTTTCGACACTAATACAAATGCAAAAGTGGTTTCCTGCACCAACACAAGTGCGAAAAGTGGTTTATCAACACTAACACAAGTGCGAAAAGTGGTTTTTCAACACTATCACAAGTGCAAAAAGTGTTTTTTCCACACTAATACAAGTGCAAAAGTGGTTTCCTGCACCAACACAAGTGCAAAAAGTGGTTTATCAACACTAACACAAGTGCGAAAAGTGGTTTTTCAACACTAACACAAGTGCGAAAAGTGTTTTTTCCACACTAATACAAGTGCAAAAGTGGTTTCCTGCACCAACACAAGTGCGAAAAGTGGTTTTTCAACACTAACACAAGTGTGAAAAGTTGTTTTTCAACACTAACACAAGTGCAAAAAGTGGTTTATCCACACTAATACAAGTGCAAAAGTGGTTTCCTGCACCAACACAAGTGCGAAAAGTGGTTTTTCAACACTAACACAAGTGTGAAAAGTGGTTTTTCAACACTATCACAAGTGCAAAAAGTGATTTTTCCACACAAATACAAGTGCAAAAGTGGTTTCCTGCAACAACACAAGTGCGAAAAGTGGTTTTTCAACACTAACACAAGTGCGAAAAGTGGTTTTTCAACACTATCACAAGTGCAACAAGTGTTTTTTCACACTAATGCAAATGCAAAAGTGGTTTCCTGCACCAACACAAGTGCGAAAAGTGGTTTTTCAACACTAACACAAGTGCGAAAAGTGTTTTTTCCACACTAATACAAGTGCAAATGTGGTTTCCTGCACCAACACAAGTGCGAAAAGTGGTTTTTCAACACTAACACAAGTGCGAAAAGTGGTTTTTCCACACTAATACAAGTGCAAAAGTGGTTTCCTGCACCAACACAAGTGCGAAAAGTGGTTTTTCAACACGAACACAAGTGTGAAAAGTGGTTTTTCAACACTAATACAAGTGCAAAAGTGGTTTCCTGCACCAACACAAGTGCGAAAAGTGGTTTTTCAACACTAACACAAGTGCGAAAAGTGGTTTTTCAACACTAACACAAGTGCGAAAAGTGGTTTTTCCACACTAATACAAGTGCAAAAGTGATTTCCTGCACCAACACAAGTGCGAAAAGTGGTTTATCAACACTAACACAAGTGCGAAAAGTGGTTTTTCAACACTATCACAAGTGCAAAAAGTGTTTTTTCCACACTAATACAAGTGCAAAAGTGGTTTCCTGCACCAACACAAGTGCGAAAAGTGGTTTATCAACACTAACACAAGTGCGAAAAGTGGTTTTTCAACACTATCACAAGTGCAAAAAGTGTTTTTTCCACACTAATACAAGTGCAAAAGTGGATTCCTGCAGCAACACAAGTGCGAAAAGTGGTTTATCAACACTAACACAAGTGCAAAAAGTGGTTTTTCAACACTAACACAAGTGCGAAAAGTGTTTTTTCCACACTAATACAAGTGCAAAAGTGGTTTCCTGCACCAACACATGTGCGAAAAGTGGTTTTTCAACACTAACACAAGTGTGAAAAGTGGTTTTTCAACACTAACACAAGTGCGAAAAGTGGTTTTTCAACACTAACACAAGTGCGAAAAGTGTTTTTTCCACACTAATACAAGTGCAAAAGTGGTTTCCTGCACCAACACAAGTGCGAAAAGTGGTTTTTCAACACTAACACAAGTGTGAAAAGTTGTTTTTCAACACTAACACAAGTGCGAAAAGTGGTTTTTCAACACTATCACAAGTGCAAAAAGTGTTTTTTCCACACTAATACAAGTGCAAAAGTGGTTTCCTGCACCAACACAAGTGCGAAAAGTGGTTTTTCAACACTAACACAAGTGCGAAAAGTGGTTTTTCAACACTAACACAAGTGCGAAAAGTGGTTTTTCAACACTAACACAAGTGCGAAAAGTGGTTTTTCCACACTAATACAAGTGCAAAAGTGGTTTCCTGCACCAACACAAGTGCGAAAAGTGGTTTTTCAACACTAACACAAGTGTGAAAAGTGGTTTTTCAACACTATCACAAGTGCAAAAAGTGTTTTTTCCACACAAATACAAGTGCAAAAGTGGTTTCCTGCAACAACACAAGTGCGAAAAGTGGTTTTTCAACACTAACACAAGTGCGAAAAGTGGTTTTTCAACACTATCACAAGTGCAAAAAGTGTTTTTTCACACTAATGCAAGTGCAAAAGTGGTTTCCTGCACCAACACAAGTGCGAAAAGTGGTTTTTCAACACTAACACAAGTGCGAAAAGTGTTTTTTCCACACTAATACAAGTGCAAAAGTGGTTTCCTGCACCAACACAAGTGCGAAAAGTGGTTTTTCAACACTAACACAAGTGTGAAAAGTGGTTTTTCAACACTATCACAAGTGCAAAAAGTGTTTTTTCCACACTAATACAAGTGCAAAAGTGGTTTCCTGCACCAACACAAGTGCGAAAAGTGGTTTTTCAACACTAACACAAGTGCGAAAAGTGGTTTTTCAACACTAACACAAGTGCGAAAAGTGGTTTTTCCACACTAATACAAGTGCAAAAGTGGTTTCCTGCACCAACACAAGTGCGAAAAGTGGTTTTTCAACACTAACACGAGTGCGAAAAGTGGTTTTTCAACACTATCACAAGTGCAAAAAGTGTTTTTTCGACACTAATACAAATGCAAAAGTGGTTTCCTGCACCAACACAAGTGCGAAAAGTGGTTTATCAACACTAACACAAGTGCGAAAAGTGGTTTTTCAACACTATCACAAGTGCAAAAAGTGTTTTTTCCACACTAATACAAGTGCAAAAGTGGTTTCCTGCACCAACACAAGTGCAAAAAGTGGTTTATCAACACTAACACAAGTGCGAAAAGTGGTTTTTCAACACTAACACAAGTGCGAAAAGTGTTTTTTCCACACTAATACAAGTGCAAAAGTGGTTTCCTGCACCAACACAAGTGCGAAAAGTGGTTTTTCAACACTAACACAAGTGTGAAAAGTTGTTTTTCAACACTAACACAAGTGCGAAAAGTGGTTTTTCAACACTATCACAAGTGCAAAAAGTGTTTTTTCCACACTAATACAAGTGCAAAAGTGGTTTCCTGCACCAACACAAGTGCGAAAAGTGGTTTTTCAACACTAACACAAGTGCGAAAAGTGGTTTTTCAACACTAACACAAGTGCGAAAAGTGGTTTTTCAACACTAACACAAGTGCGAAAAGTGGTTTTGCCACACTAATACAAGTGCAAAAGTGGTTTCCTGCACCAACACAAGTGCGAAAAGTGGTTTTTCAACACTAACACAAGTGTGAAAAGTGGTTTTTCAACACTAACACAAGTGCGAAAAGTGGTTTTTCAACACTAACACAAGTGTGAAAAGTGGTTTTTCCACACTAATACAAGTGCAAAAGTGGTTTCCTGCACCAACACAAGTGCGAAAAGTGGTTTTTCAACACTAACACAAGTGCGAAAAGTGGTTTTTCTACACTAACACAAGTGCGAAAAGTGGTTTTTCCACACTAATACAAGTGCAAAAGTGGTTTCCTGCACCAACACAAGTGCGAAAAGTGGTTTTTCAACACTAACACAAGTGCGAAAAGTGGGTTTTCAACACTATCACAAGTGCAAAAAGTGTTTTTTCCACACGAATACAAGTACAAAAGTGGTTTCCTGCACCAACACAAGTGCAAAAAGTGGTTTTTCAACACTAACACAAGTGCGAAAAGTGGTTTTTCCACACTAATACAAGTGCAAAAGTGGTTTCCTGCACCAACACAAGTGCGAAAAGTGGTTTTTCAACACTAACACAAGTGCGAAAAGTGGTTTTTCAACACTAACACTAGTGCGAAAAGTGGTTTTTCAACACTAACACAAGTGCGAAAAGTGGTTTTCCACACTAATACAAGTGCAAAAGTGGTTTCCTGCACCAACACAAGTGCGAAAAGTGGTTTTTCAACACTATCACAAGTGCAAAAAGTGTTTTTTCCACACTAACACAAGTGCAAAAGTGGTTTCCTGCACCAACACAAGTGCGAAAAGTGGTTTTTCAACACTAACACAAGTGTGAAAAGTGGTTTTTCAACACTATCACAAGTGCAAAAAGTGTTTTTTCCACACAAATACAAGTGCAAAAGTGGTTTCCTGCAACAACACAAGTGCGAAAAGTGGTTTTTCAACACTAACACAAGTGCGAAAAGTTGTTTTTCAACACTATCACAAGTGCAAAAAGTGTTTTTTCACACTAATGCAAGTGCAAAAGTGGTTTCCTGCACCAACACAAGTGCGAAAAGTGGTTTTTCAACACTAACACAAGTGCGAAAAGTGTTTTTTCCACACCAATACAAGTGCAAAAGTGGTTTCCTGCACCAACACAAGTGCAAAAAGTGGTTTTTCAACACTAACACAAGTGTGAAAAGTGGTTTTTCAACACTAACACAAGTGGGAAAAGTGGTTTTTCAACACTAACACAAGTGCGAAAAGTGTTTTTTCCACACTAATACAAGTGCAAAAGTGGTTTCCTGCACCAACACAAGTGCGAAAAGTGGTTTTTCAACACTAACACAAGTGTGAAAAGTGGTTTTTCAACACTAACACAAGTGCGAAAAGTGGTTTTTCAACACCAACACAAGTGCGAAAAGTGGTTTTTCAACACTCACACAAGTGCAAAAGTAGTTTCCTGCACCAACACAAGTGCGAAAAGTGGTTTTTCAACACTAACACAAGTGCGAAAAGTGTTTTTTCCACACTAATACAAGTGCAAAAGTGGTTTACTGCACCAACACAAGTGCGAAAAGTGGTTTTTCAACACTAACACAAGTGCGAAAAGTGGTTTTTCAACACTAACACAAGTGCGAAAAGTGTTTTTTCCACACTAATACAAGTGCAAAAGTGGTTTCCTGCACCAACACAAATGCGAAAAGTGGTTTTTCAACACTAACACAAGTGCGAAAAGTGGTTTTTCAACACTAACACAAGTGCAAAAAGTGGTTTTTCAACACTATCACAAGTGCAAAAAGTGTTTTTTCCACACTAATACAAGTGCAAAAGTAGTTTCCTGCACCAACACAAGTGCGAAAAGTGGTTTTTCAACACTAACACAAGTGCGAAAAGTGGTTTTTCAAAACTAACACAAGTGCGAAAAGTGTTTTTTCCACACTAATACAAGTGCAAAAGTAGTTTCCTGCACCAACACAAGTGCGAAAAGTGGTTTTTCAACACTAACACAAGTGCGAAAAGTGTTTTTTCCACACTAATACAAGTGCAAAAGTAGTTTCCTGCACCAACACAAGTGCGAAAAGTGGTTTTTCAACACTAACACAAGTGCGAAAAGTGGTTTTTCAAAACTAACACAAGTGCGAAAAGTGTTTTTTCCACACTAATACAAGTGCAAAAGTGGTTTCCTGCACCAACACAAGTGCGAAAAGTGGTTTTTCAACACTAACACAAGTGCGAAAAGTGTTTTTTCCACACTAATACAAGTGCAAAAGTGGTTTTTCCACAATAATACAAGTGCAAAAGTGGTTTCCTGCACCAACACAAGTGTGAAAAGTGGTTTTTCAACACTAACACAAGTGTGAAAAGTGGTTTTTCAACACTAACACAAGTGCAAAAAGTGGTTTTTCAACACTAACACAAGTGCGAAAAGTGTTTTTTCCACACTAATACAAGTGCAAAAGTGGTTTCCTGCACCAACACAAGTGCGAAAAGTGGTTTTTCAACACTAACACAAGTGCGAAAAGTGGTTTTTCAACACTAACACTAGTGCGAAAAGTGATTTTTCAACACTAACACAAGTGTGAAAAGTGGTTTTTCCACACTAAAACAAGTGCAAAAGTGGTTTCCTGCACCAACACAAGTGCGAAAAGTGGTTTTTCAACACTAACACAAGTGCGAAAAGTGGTTTTTCAACACTATCACAAGTGCAAAAAGTGTTTTTTCCACACTAATACAAGTGCAAAAGTGGTTTCCTGCACCAACACAAGTGCGAAAAGTGGTTTTTCAACACTAACACAAGTGCGAAAAGTGGTTTTTCAACACCAACACAAGTGCGAAAAGTGTTTTTTCAACACTAGCACAAGTGCAAAAAGTGTTTTTTCCACACTATTACAAGTGCAAAAGTGGTTTCCTGCACCAACACAAGTGTGAAAAGTGGTTTTTCAACACTAACACAAGTGCGAAAAGTGGTTTTTCAACACTAACACAAGTGCGAAAAGTGGTTTTTCAACACTAACACAAGTGCGAAAAGTGGTTTTTCCACACTAATACAAGTGCAAAAGTGGTTTACTGCACCAACACAAGTGCGAAAAGTGGTTTTTCAACACTAACACAAGTGCGAAAAGTGGTTTTTCAACACTAACACAAGTGCGAAAAGTGGTTTTTCCACACTAATACAAGTGCAAAAGTGGTTTCCTGCACCAACACAAGTGCGAAAAGTGGTTTTTCAACACTAACACAAGTGCGAAAAGTGGTTTTTCAACACTATCACAAGTTCAAAAAGTGTTTTTTCCACACTAATACAAGTGCAAAAGTGGTTTCCTGCACCAACACAAGTGCGAAAAGTGGTTTTTCAACACTAACACAAGTGCGAAAAGTGGTTTTTCAACACTAACACAAGTGCGAAAAGTGGTTTTTCAACAATAACACAAGTGCAAAAAGTGGTTTATCCACACTAATACAAGTGCAAAAGTGGTTTCCTGCACCAACACAAGTGCGAAAAGTGGTTTTTCAACACTAACACAAGTGTGAAAAGTGGTTTTTCAACACTATCACAAGTGCAAAAAGTGATTTTTCCACACAAATACAAGTGCAAAAGTGGTTTCCTGCAACAACACAAGTGCGAAAAGTGGTTTTTCAACACTAACACAAGTGCGAAAAGTGGTTTTTCAACACTATCACAAGTGCAACAAGTGTTTTTTCACACTAATGCAAGTGCAAAAGTAGTTTCCTGCACAAACACAAGTGCGAAAAGTGGTTTTTCAACACTAACACAAGTGCGAAAAGTGTTTTTTCCACACTAATACAAGTGCAAATGTGGTTTCCTGCACCAACACAAGTGCGAAAAGTGGTTTTTCAACACTAACACAAGTGCGAAAAGTGGTTTTTCCACACTAATACAAGTGCAAAAGTGGTTTCCTGCACCAACACAAGTGCGAAAAGTGGTTTTTCAACACTAACACAAGTGTGAAAAGTGGTTTTTCAACACTAATACAAGTGCAAAAGTGGTTTCCTGCACCAACACAAGTGCGAAAAGTGGTTTTTCAACACTAACACAAGTGCGAAAAGTGGTTTTTCAACACTAACACAAGTGCGAAAAGTGGTTTTTCCACACTAATACAAGTGCAAAAGTGATTTCCTGCACCAACACAAGTGCGAAAAGTGGTTTTTCAACACTAACACAAGTGCGAAAAGTGGTTTTTCAACACTATCACAAGTGCAAAAAGTGTTTTTTCGACACTAATACAAGTGCAAAAGTGGTTTCCTGCACCAACACAAGTGCGAAAAGTTGTTTATCAACACTAACACAAGTGCGAAAAGTGGTTTTTCAACACTATCACAAGTGCAAAAAGTGTTTTTTCCACACTAATACAAGTGCAAAAGTGGTTTCCTGCACAAACACAAGTGCGAAAAGTGGTTTATCAACACTAACACAAGTGCGAAAAGTGGTTTTTCAACACTATCACAAGTGCAAAAAGTGTTTTTTCCACACTAATACAAGTGCAAAAGTGGTTTCCTGCAGCAACACAAGTGCGAAAAGTGGTTTATCAACACTAACACAAGTGCAAAAAGTGGTTTTTCAACACTAACACAAGTGCGAAAAGTGTTTTTTCCACACTAACACAAGTGCGAAAAGTGTTTTTTCCACACTAATACAAGTGCAAAAGTGGTTTCCTGCACCAACACAAGTGCGAAAAGTGGTTTTTCAACACTAACACAAGTGTGAAAAGTTGTTTTTCAACACTAACACAAGTGCGAAAAGTGGTTTTTCAACACTATCGCAAGTGCAAAAAGTGTTTTTTCCACACTAATACAAGTGCAAAAGTGGTTTCCTGCACCAACACAAGTGCGAAAAGTGGTTTTTCAACACTAACACAAGTGCGAAAAGTGGTTTTTCAACACTAACACAAGTGCGAAAAGTGGTTTTTCAACACTAACACAAGTGCGAAAAGTGGTTTTTCCACACTAATACAAGTGCAAAAGTGGTTTCCTGCACCAACACAAGTGCGAAAAGTGGTTTTTCAACACTAACACAAGTGTGAAAAGTGGTTTTTCAACACTATCACAAGTGCAAAAAGTGTTTTTTCCACACAAATACAAGTGCAAAAGTGGTTTCCTGCAACAACACAAGTGCGAAAAGTGGTTTTTCAACACTAACACAAGTGCGAAAAGTGGTTTTTCAACACTATCACAAGTGCAAAAAGTGTTTTTTCACACTAATGCAAGTGCAAAAGTGGTTTCCTGCACCAACACAAGTGCGAAAAGTGGTTTTTCAACACTAACACAAGTGTGAAAAGTGGTTTTTCAACACTATCACAAGTGCAAAAAGTGTTTTTTCCACACTAATACAAGTGCATAAGTGGTTTCCTGCACCAACACAAGTGCGAAAAGTGGTTTTTCAACACTAACACAAGTGCGAAAAGTGGTTTTTCAACACTAACACAAGTGCGAAAAGTGGTTTTTCCACACTAATACAAGTGCAAAAGTGGTTTCCTGCACCAACACAAGTGCGAAAAGTGGTTTTTCAACACTAACACGAGTGCGAAAAGTGGTTTTTCAACACTATCACAAGTGCAAAAAGTGTTTTTTCGACACTAATACAAATGCAAAAGTGGTTTCCTGCACCAACACAAGTGCGAAAAGTGGTTTATCAACACTAACACAAGTGCGAAAAGTGGTTTTTCAACACTATCACAAGTGCAAAAAGTGTTTTTTCCACACTAATACAAGTGCAAAAGTGGTTTCCTGCACCAACACAAGTGCAAAAAGTGGTTTATCAACACTAACACAAGTGCGAAAAGTGGTTTTTCAACACTAACACAAGTGCGAAAAGTGTTTTTTCCACACTAATACAAGTGCAAAAGTGGTTTCCTGCACCAACACAAGTGCGAAAAGTGGTTTTTCAACACTAACACAAGTGTGAAAAGTTGTTTTTCAACACTAACACAAGTGCGAAAAGTGGTTTTTCAACACTATCACAAGTGCAAAAAGTGTTTTTTCCACACTAATACAAGTGCAAAAGTGGTTTCCTGCACCAACACAAGTGCGAAATGTGGTTTTTCAACACTAACACAAGTGCGAAACGTGGTTTTTCAACACTAACACAAGTGCGAAAAGTGGTTTTTCAACACTAACACAAGTGCGAAAAGTGGTTTTTCCACACTAATACAAGTGCAAAAGTGGTTTCCTGCACCAACACAAGTGCGAAAAGTGGTTTTTCAACACGAACACAAGTGTGAAAAGTGGTTTTTCAACACTAACACAAGTGCGAAAAGTGGTTTTTCAACACTAACACAAGTGTGAAAAGTGGTTTTTCCACACTAATACAAGTGCAAAAGTGGTTTCCTGCACCAACACAAGTGCGAAAAGTGGTTTTTCAACACTAACACAAGTGCGAAAAGTGGTTTTTCTACACTAACACAAGTGCGAAAAGTGGTTTTTCCACACTAATACAAGTGCAAAAGTGGTTTCCTGCACCAACACAAGTGCGAAAAGTGGTTTTTCAACACTAACACAAGTGCGAAAAGTGGGTTTTCAACACTATCACAAGTGCAAAAAGTGTTTTTTCCACACGAATACAAGTACAAAAGTGGTTTCCTGCACCAACACAAGTGCAAAAAGTGGTTTTTCAACACTAACACAAGTGTGAAAAGTGGTTTTTCCACACTAATACAAGTGCAAAAGTGGTTTCCTGCACCAACACAAGTGCGAAAAGTGGTTTTTCAACACTAACACAAGTGCGAAAAGTGGTTTTTCAACACTAACACTAGTGCGAAAAGTGGTTTTTCAACACTAACACAAGTGCGAAAAGTGGTTTTTCCACACTAATACAAGTGCAAAAGTGGTTTCCTGCACCAACACAAGTGCGAAAAGTGGTTTTTCAACACTATCACAAGTGCAAAAAGTGTTTTTTCCACACTAACACAAGTGCAAAAGTGGTTTCCTGCACCAACACAAGTGCGAAAAGTGGTTTTTCAACACTAACACAAGTGTGAAAAGTGGTTTTTCAACACTATCACAAGTGCAAAAAGTGTTTTTTCCACACAAATACAAGTGCAAAAGTGGTTTCCTGCAACAACACAAGTGCGAAAAGTGGTTTTTCAACACTAACACAAGTGCGAAAAGTTGTTTTTCAACACTATCACAAGTGCAAAAAGTGTTTTTTCACACTAATGCAAGTGCAAAAGTGGTTTCCTGCACCAACACAAGTGCGAAAAGTGGTTTTTCAACACTAACACAAGTGCGAAAAGTGGTTTTTCAAAACTAACACAAGTGCGAAAAGTGTTTTTTCCACACTAATACAAGTGCAAAAGTGGTTTCCTGCACCAACACAAGTGCGAAAAGTGGTTTTTCAACACTAACACAAGTGCGAAAAGTGTTTTTTCCACACTAATACAAGTGCAAAAGTGGTTTTTCCACAATAATACAAGTGCAAAAGTGGTTTCCTGCACCAACACAAGTGTGAAAAGTGGTTTTTCAACACTAACACAAGTGTGAAAAGTGGTTTTTCAACACTAACACAAGTGCAAAAAGTGGTTTTTCAACACTAACACAAGTGCGAAAAGTGTTTTTTCCACACTAATACAAGTGCAAAAGTGGTTTCCTGCACCAACACAAGTGCGAAAAGTGGTTTTTCAACACTAACACAAGTGTGAAAAGTGGTTTTTCAACACTAACACTAGTGCGAAAAGTGGTTTTTCAACACTAACACAAGTGTGAAAAGTGGTTTTTCCACACTAAAACAAGTGCAAAAGTGGTTTCCTGCACCAACGCAAGTGCGAAAAGTGGTTTTTCAACACTAACACAAGTGCGAAAAGTGGTTTTTCAACACTATCACAAGTGCAAAAAGTGTTTTTTCCACACTAATACAAGTGCAAAAGTGGTTTCCTGCACCAACACAAGTGCGAAAAGTGGTTTTTCAACACTAACACAAGTGCGAAAAGTGGTTTTTCAACACCAACACAAGTGCGAAAAGTGTTTTTTCAACACTAGCACAAGTGCAAAAAGTGTTTTTTCCACACTAATACAAGTGCAAAAGTGGTTTCCTGCACCAACACAAGTGTGAAAAGTGGTTTTTCAACACTAACACAAGTGCGAAAAGTGGTTTTTCAACACTAACACAAGTGCGAAAAGTGGTTTTTCAACACTAACACAAGTGCGAAGAGTGGTTTTTCCACACTAATACAAGTGCAAAAGTGGTTTCCTGCACCAACACAAGTGCGAAAAGTGGTTTTTCAACACTAACACAAGTGCGAAAAGTGGTTTTTCAACACTAACACAAGTGCGAAAAGTGGTTTTTCCACACTAATACAAGTGCAAAAGTGGTTTCCTGCACCAACACAAGTGCGAAAAGTGGTTTTTCAACACTAACACAAGTGCGAAAAGTGGTTTTTCAACACTATCACAAGTTCAAAAAGTGTTTTTTCCACACTAATACAAGTGCAAAAGTGGTTTCCTGCACCAACACAAGTGCGAAAAGTGGTTTTTCAACACTAACACAAGTGCGAAAAGTGGTTTTTCAACACTAACACAAGTGCGAAAAGTGGTTTTTCAACAATAACACAAGTGAAAAAAGTGGTTTATCCACACTAATACAAGTGCAAAAGTGGTTTCCTGCACCAACACAAGTGCGAAAAGTGGTTTTTCAACACTAACACAAGTGTGAAAAGTGGTTTTTCAACACTATCACAAGTGCAAAAAGGGATTTTTCCACACAAATACAAGTGCAAAAGTGGTTTCCTGCAACAACACAAGTGCGAAAAGTGGTTTTTCAACACTAACACAAGTGCGAAAAGTGGTTTTTCAACACTATCACAAGTGCAACAAGTGTTTTTTCACACTAATGCAAGTGCAAAAGTGGTTTCCTAAGTGGTGGTTAATACAGGTGGTCCTAAGTGGTTAATACAAGTGCGAAAAGTGGTTTTTCAACACTAACACAAGTGCGAAAAGTGTTTTTTCCACACTAATACAAGTGCAAAAGTGGTTTCCTGCACCAACACAAGTGCGAAAAGTGGTTTTTCCACACTAATACAAGTGCAAAAGTGGCTTCCTGCACCAACACAAGTGCGAAAAGTGGTTTTTCAACACTAACACAAGTGTAAAAAGTGGTTTTTCAACACTAATACAAGTGCAAAAGTGGTTTCCTGCACTAACACAAGTGTGAAAAGTGGTTTTTCAACACTAACACAAGTGCGAAAAGTGGTTTTTCAACACTAACACAAGTGCGAAAAGTGGTTTTTCCACACTAATACAAGTGCAAAAGTGATTTCCTGCACCAACACAAGTGCGAAAAGTGGTTTTTCAACACTAACACAAGTGCGAAAAGTGGTTTTTCAACACTATCACAAGTGCAAAAAGTGTTTTTTCGACACTAATACAAGTGCAAAAGTGGTTTCCTGCACCAACACAAGTGCGAAAAGTGGTTTATCAACACTAACACAAGTGCAAAAAGTGGTTTTTCAACACTATCACAAGTGCAAAAAGTGTTTTTTCCACACTAATACAAGTGCAAACGTGGTTTCCTGCAGCAACACAAGTGCGAAAAGTGGTTTATCAACACTAACACAAGTGCAAAAAGTGGTTTTTCAACACTAACACAAGTGCGAAAAGTGTTTTTTCCACACTAATACAAGTGCAAAAGTGGTTTCCTGCACCAACACAAGTGCGAAAAGTGGTTTTTCAACACTAACACAAGTGTGAAAAGTGGTTTTTCAACACTAACACAAGTGCGAAAAGTGGTTTTTCAACACTAATACAAGTGCAAAAGTGGTTTCCTGCACCAACACAAGTGCGAAAAGTGGTTTTTCAACACTAACACAAGTGTGAAAAGTGGTTTTTCAACACTAACACAAGTGCGAAAAGTGTTTTTTCCACACTAATACAAGTGCAAAAGTGGTTTCCTGCACCAACACAAGTGCGAAAAGTGGTTTTTCAACACTAACACAAGTGTGAAAAGTTGTTTTTCAACACTAACACAAGTGCGAAAAGTGGTTTTTCAACACTATCACAAGTGCAAAAAGTGTTTTTTCCACACTAATACAAGTGCAAAAGTGGTTTCCTGCACCAACACAAGTGCGAAAAGTGGTTTTTCAACACTAACCCAAGTGCGAAAAGTGGTTTTTCAACACTAACACAAGTGCGAAAAGTGGTTTTTCAACACTAACACAAGTGCGAAAAGTGGTTTTTCAACACTAACACAAGTGCGAAAAGTGGTTTTTCAACACTATCACAAGTGCAAAAAGTGTTTTTTCCACACTAATACAAGTGCAAAAGTGGTTTCCTGCACCAACACAAGTGCGAAAAGTGGTTTTTCAACACTAACACAAGTGCAAAAAGTGGTTTTTCAACACTAACACAAGTGAAAAAAGTGGTTTTTCAACACTAACACAAGTGCGAAAAGTGGTTTTTCAACACTAACACAAGTGCGAAAAGTGGTTTTTCCACACTAACACAAGTGCGAAAAGTGGTTTATCAACACTAACACAAGTACGAAAAGTGGTTTTTCAACACTAACACAAGTGCGAAAAGTGTTTTTTCCACACCAATACAAGTGCAAAAGTGGTTTCCTGCACCAACACAAGTGCGAAAAGTGGTTTTTCAACACTAACACAAGTGTGAAAAGTGATTTTTCAACACTAACACAAGTGGGAAAAGTGGTTTTTCAACACTAACACAAGTGCGAAAAGTGTTTTTTCCACACTAATACAAGTGCAAAAGTGGTTTCCTGCACCAACACAAGTGCGAAAAGTGGTTTTTCAACACTAACACAAGTGTGAAAAGTGGTTTTTCAACACTAACACAAGTGCGAAAAGTGGTTTTTCAACACTAACACAAGTGCGAAAAGTGGTTTTTCAACACTCACACAAGTGCAAAAGTAGTTTCCTGCACCAACACAAGTGCGAAAAGTGGTTTTTCAACACTAACACAAGTGCGAAAAGTGTTTTTTCCACACTAATACAAGTGCAAAAGTGGTTTACTGCACCAACACAAGTGCGACAAGTGGTTTTTCAACACTAACACAAGTGCGAAAAGTGGTTTTTCAACACTAACACAAGTGCGAAAAGTGTTTTTTCCACACTAATACAAGTGCAAAAGTGGTTTCCTGCACCAACACAAATGCGAAAAGTGGTTTTTCAACACTAACACAAGTGCGAAAAGTGGTTTTTCAACACTAACACAAGTGCAAAAAGTGGTTTTTCAACACTATCACAAGTGCAAAAAGTGTTTTTTCCACACTAATACAAGTGCAAAAGTATTTTCCTGCACCAACACAAGTGCGAAAAGTGGTTTTTCAACACTAACACAAGTGCGAAAAGTGGTTTTTCAAAACTAACACAAGTGCGAAAAGTGTTTTTTCCACACTAATACAAGTGCAAAAGTGGTTTCCTGCACCAACACAAGTGCGAAAAGTGGTTTTTCAACACTAACACAAGTGCGAAAAGTGTTTTTTCCACACTAATACAAGTGCAAAAGTGGTTTTTCCACAATAATACAAGTGCAAAAGTGGTTTCCTGCACCAACACAAGTGTGAAAAGTGGTTTTTCAACACTAACACAAGTGTGAAAAGTGGTTTTTCAACACTAACACAAGTGCAAAAAGTGGTTTTTCAACACTAACACAAGTGCGAAAAGTGTTTTTTCCACACTAATACAAGTGCAAAAGTGGTTTCCTGCACCAACACAAGTGCGAAAAGTGGTTTTTCAACACTAACACAAGTGCGAAAAGTGGTTTTTCAACACTAACACTAGTGCGAAAAGTGGTTTTTCAACACTAACACAAGTGCGAAAAGTGGTTTTTCCACACTAAAACAAGTGCAAAAGTGGTTTCCTGCACCAACACAAGTGCGAAAAGTGGTTTTTCAACACTAACACAAGTGCGAAAAGTGGTTTTTCAACACTATCACAAGTGCAAAAAGTGTTTTTTCCACACTAATACAAGTGCAAAAGTGGTTTCCTGCACCAACACAAGTGCGAAAAGTGGTTTTTCAACACTAACACAAGTGCGAAAAGTGGTTTTTCAACACCAACACAAGTGCGAAAAGTGTTTTTTCAACACTAGCACAAGTGCAAAAAGTGTTTTTTCCACACTAATACAAGTGCAAAAGTGGTTTCCTGCACCAACACAAGTGCGAAAAGTGGTTTTTCAACACTAACACAAGTGCGAAAAGTGGTTTTTCAACACCAACACAAGTGCGAAAAGTGTTTTTTCAACACTAGCACAAGTGCAAAAAGTGTTTTTTCCACACTAATACAAGTGCAAAATTGGCTTCCTGCACCAACACAAGTGCGAAAAGTGGTTTTTCAACACTAACACAAGTGTGAAAAGTGGTTTTTCAACAATAACACAAGTGCGAAAAGTGGTTTTTCCACACTAATACAAGTGCAAAAGTGATTTCCTGCACCAACACAAGTGCGAAAAGTGGTTTTTCAACACTAACACAAGTGCGAAAAGTGGTTTTTCAACACTATCACAAGTGCAAAAAGTGTTTTTTCGACACTAATACAAGTGCAAAAGTGGTTTCCTGCACCAACACAAGTGCGAAAAGTGGTTTATCAACTCTAACACAAGTGCGAAAAGTGGTTTTTCAACACTATCACAAGTGCAAAAAGTGTTTTTTCCACACTAATACAAGTGCAAAAGTGGTTTCCTGCAGCAACACAAGTGCGAAAAGTGGTTTATCAACACTAACACAAGTGCAAAAAGTGGTTTTTCAACACTAACACAAGTGCGAAAAGTGTTTTTTCCACACTAATACAAGTGCAAAAGTGGTTTCCTGCACCAACACAAGTGCGAAAAGTGGTTTTTCAACACTAACACAAGTGTGAAAAGTGGTTTTTCAACACTAACACAAGTGCGAAAAGTGGTTTTTCAACACTAACACAAGTGCGAAAAGTGTTTTTTCCACACTAATACAAGTTCAAAAGTGGTTTCCTGCACCAACACAAGTGCGAAAAGTGGTTTTTCAACACTAACACAAGTGTGAAAAGTTGTTTTTCAACACTAACACAAGTGCGAAAAGTGGTTTTTCAACACTATCACAAGTGCAAAAAGTGTTTTTTCCACACTAATACAAGTGCAAAAGTGGTTTCCTGCACCAACACAAGTGCGAAAAGTGGTTTTTCAACACTAACACAAGTGCGAAAAGTGGTTTTTCAACACTAACACAAGTGCGAAAAGTGGTTTTTCAACACTAACACAAGTGCGAAAAGTGGTTTTTCAACACTAACACAAGTGCGAAAAGTGGTTTTTCAACACTATCACAAGTGCAAAAAGTGTTTTTTCCACACTAATACAAGTGCAAAAGTGGTTTCCTGCACCAACACAAGTGCGAAAAGTGGTTTTTCAACACTAACACAAGTGCAAAATGTGGTTTTTCAACACTAACACAAGTGCAAAAAGTCGTTTTTCAACACTAACACAAGTGCGAAAAGTGGTTTTTCAACACTAACACAAGTGCGAAAAGTGGTTTTTCCACACTAACACAAGTGCGAAAAGTGGTTTATCAACACTAACACAAGTACGAAAAGTGGTTTTTCAACACTAACACAAGTGCGAAAAGTGTTTTTTCCACACCAATACAAGTGCAAAAGTGGTTTCCTGCACCAACACAAGTGCGAAAAGTGGTTTTTCAACACTAACACAAGTGTGAAAAGTGGTTTTTCAACACTAACACAAGTGGGAAAAGTGGTTTTTCAACACTAACACAAGTGCGAAAAGTGTTTTTTCCACACTAATACAAGTGCAAAAGTGGTTTCCTGCACCAACACAAGTGCGAAAAGTGGTTTTTCAACACTAACACAAGTGTGAAAAGTGGTTTTTCAACACTAACACAATTGTGAAAAGTGGTTTTTCAACACTAACACAAGTGCGAAAAGTGGTTTTTCAACACTCACACAAGTGCAAAAGTAGTTTCCTGCACCAACACAAGTGCGAAAAGTGGTTTTTCAACACTAACACAAGTGCGAACAGTGTTTTTTCCACACTAATACAAGTGCAAAAGTGGTTTACTACACCAACACAAGTGCGAAAAGTGGTTTTTCAACACTAACACAAGTGCGAAAAGTGGTTTTTCAACACTAACACAAGTGCGAAAAGTGTTTTTTCCACACTAATACAAGTGCAAAAGTGGTTTCCTGCACCAACACAAATGCGAAAAGTGGTTTTTCAACACTAACACAAGTGTGAAAAGTGGTTTTTCAACACTAACACAAGTGCAAAAAGTGGTTTTTCAACACTATCACAAGTGCAAAAAGTGTTTTTTCCACACTAGTACAAGTGCAAAAGTAGTTTCCTGCACCAACACAAGTGCGAAAAGTGGTTTTTCAACACTAACACAAGTGCGAAAAGTGGTTTTTCAAAACTAACACAAGTGCGAAAAGTGTTTTTTCCACACTAATACAAGTGCAAAAGTGGTTTCCTGCACCAACACAAGTGTGAAATGTGGTTTTTCAACACTAACACAAGTGCGAAAAGTGTTTTTTCCACACTAATACAAGTGCAAAAGTGGTTTTTCCACAATAATACAAGTGCAAAAGTGGTTTCCTGCACCAACACAAGTGTGAAAAGTGGTTTTTCAACACTAACACAAGTGTGAAAAGTGGTTTTTCAACACTAACACAAGTGCAAAAAGTGGTTTTTCAACACTAACACAAGTGCGAAAAGTGTTTTTTCCACACTAATACAAGTGCAAAAGTGGTTTCCTGCACCAACACAAGTGCGAAAAGTGGTTTTTCAACACTAACACAAGTGCGAAAAGTGGTTTTTCAACACTAACACTAGTGCGAAAAGTGGTTTTTCAACACTAACACAAGTGCGAAAAGTGGTTTTTCCACACTAAAACAAGTGCAAAAGTGGTTTCCTGCACCAACACAAGTGCGAAAAGTGGTTTTTCAACACTAACACAAGTGCGAAAAGTGGTTTTTCAACACTATCACAAGTGCAAAAAGTGTTTTTTCCACACTAATACAAGTGCAAAAGTGGTTTCCTGCACCAACACAAGTGCGAAAAGTGGTTTTTCAACACTAACACAAGTGCGAAAAGTGGTTTTTCAACACCAACACAAGTGCGAAAAGTGTTTTTTCAACACTAGCACAAGTGCAACAAGTGTTTTTTCCACACTAATACAAGTGCAAAAGTGGTTTCCTGCACCAACACAAGTGTGAAAAGTGGTTTTTCAACACTAACACAAGTGCGAAAAGTGGTTTTTCAACACTAACACAAGTGCGAAAAGTGTTTTTTCCACACTAATACAAGTGCAAAAGTGGTTTCCTGCACCAACACAAGTGCGAAAAGTGGTATTTCAACACTAACACAAGTGCGAAAAGTGGTTTTTCAACACTAACACAAGTGCGAAAAGTGGTTTTTCAACACTAACACAAGTGCGAAAAGTGGTTTTTCCACACTAATACAAGTGCAAAAGTGGTTTCCTGCACCAACACAAGTGCGAAAAGTGGTTTTTCAACACTAACACAAGTGCGAAAAGTGGTTTTTCAACACTAACACAAGTGCGAAAAGTGATTTTTCCACACTAATACAAGTGCAAAAGTGGTTTCCTGCACCAACACAAGTGCGAAAAGTGGTTTTTCAACACTATCACAAGTTCAAAAAGTGTTTTTTCCACACTAGTACAAGTGCAAAAGTGGTTTCCTGCACCAACACAAGTGCGAAAAGTGGTTTTTCAAGACTAACACAAGTGCGAAAAGTGGTTTTTCAACACTAACACAAGTGCGAAAAGTGGTTTTTCAACAATAACACAAGTGCAAAAAGTGGTTTATCCACACTAATACAAGTGCAAAAGTGGTTTCCTGCACCAACACAAGTGCGAAAAGTGGTTTTTCAACACTAACACAAGTGTGAAAAGTGGTTTTTCAACACTATCACAAGTGCAAAAAGTGATTTTTCCACACAAATACAAGGGCAAAAGTGGTTTCCTGCAACAACACAAGTGCGAAAAGTGGTTTTTCAACACTAACACAAGTGCGAAAAGTGGTTTTTCAACACTATCACAAGTGCAACAAGTGTTTTTTCACACTAATGCAAGTGCAAAAGTGGTTTCCTGCACCAACACAAGTGCGAAAAGTGGTTTTTCAACACTAACACAAGTGCGAAAAGTGTTTTTTCCACACTAATACAAGTGCAAATGTGGTTTCCTGCACCAACACAAGTGCGAAAAGTGGTTTTTCAACACTAACACAAGTGCGAAAAGTGGTTTTTCCACACTAATACAAGTGCAAAAGTGGTTTCCTGCACCAACACAAGTGCGAAAAGTGGTTTTTCAACACTAACACAAGTGTGAAAAGTGGTTTTTCAACACTAATACAAGTGCAAAAGTGGTTTCCTGCACCAACACAAGTGCGAAAAGTGGTTTTTCAACACTAACACAAGTGCGAAAAGTGGTTTTTCAACACTAACACAAGTGCAAAAAGTGGTTTTTCAACACTAACACAAGTGCGAAAAGTGGTTTTTCAACACTAACACAAGTGCGAAAAGTGGTTTTTCCACACTAACACAAGTGCGAAAAGTGGTTTATCAACACTAACACAAGTACGAAAAGTGGTTTTTCAACACTAACACAAGTGCGAAAAGTGTTTTTTCCACACCAATACAAGTGCAAAAGTGGTTTCCTGCACCAACACAAGTGCGAAAAGTGGTTTTTCAACACTAACACAAGTGTGAAAAGTGATTTTTCAACACTAACACAAGTGGGAAAAGTGGTTTTTCAACACTAACACAAGTGCGAAAAGTGTTTTTTCCACACTAATACAAGTGCAAAAGTGGTTTCCTGCACCAACACAAGTGCGAAAAGTGGTTTTTCAACACTAACACAAGTGTGAAAAGTGGTTTTTCAACACTAACACAAGTGCGAAAAGTGGTTTTTCAACACTAACACAAGTGCGAAAAGTGGTTTTTCAACACTCACACAAGTGCAAAAGTAGTTTCCTGCACCAACACAAGTGCGAAAAGTGGTTTTTCAACACTAACACAAGTGCGAAAAGTGTTTTTTCCACACTAATACAAGTGCAAAAGTGGTTTACTGCACCAACACAAGTGCGACAAGTGGTTTTTCAACACTAACACAAGTGCGAAAAGTGGTTTTTCAACACTAACACAAGTGCGAAAAGTGTTTTTTCCACACTAATACAAGTGCAAAAGTGGTTTCCTGCACCAACACAAATGCGAAAAGTGGTTTTTCAACACTAACACAAGTGCGAAAAGTGGTTTTTCAACACTAACACAAGTGCAAAAAGTGGTTTTTCAACACTATCACAAGTGCAAAAAGTGTTTTTTCCACACTAATACAAGTGCAAAAGTATTTTCCTGCACCAACACAAGTGCGAAAAGTGGTTTTTCAACACTAACACAAGTGCGAAAAGTGGTTTTTCAAAACTAACACAAGTGCGAAAAGTGTTTTTTCCACACTAATACAAGTGCAAAAGTGGTTTCCTGCACCAACACAAGTGCGAAAAGTGGTTTTTCAACACTAACACAAGTGCGAAAAGTGTTTTTTCCACACTAATACAAGTGCAAAAGTGGTTTTTCCACAATAATACAAGTGCAAAAGTGGTTTCCTGCACCAACACAAGTGTGAAAAGTGGTTTTTCAACACTAACACAAGTGTGAAAAATGGTTTTTCAACACTAACACAAGTGCAAAAAGTGGTTTTTCAACACTAACACAAGTGCGAAAAGTGTTTTTTCCACACTAATACAAGTGCAAAAGTGGTTTCCTGCACCAACACAAGTGCGAAAAGTGGTTTTTCAACACTAACACAAGTGCGAAAAGTGGTTTTTCAACACTAACACTAGTGCGAAAAGTGGTTTTTCAACACTAACACAAGTGCGAAAAGTGGTTTTTCCACACTAAAACAAGTGCAAAAGTGGTTTCCTGCACCAACACAAGTGCGAAAAGTGGTTTTTCAACACTAACACAAGTGCGAAAAGTGGTTTTTCAACACTATCACAAGTGCAAAAAGTGTTTTTTCCACACTAATACAAGTGCAAAAGTGGTTTCCTGCACCAACACAAGTGCGAAAAGTGGTTTTTCAACACTAACACAAGTGCGAAAAGTGGTTTTTCAACACCAACACAAGTGCGAAAAGTGTTTTTTCAACACTAGCACAAGTGCAAAAAGTGTTTTTTCCACACTAATACAAGTGCAAAAGTGGTTTCCTGCACCAACACAAGTGCGAAAAGTGGTTTTTCAACACTAACACAAGTGCGAAAAGTGGTTTTTCAACACCAACACAAGTGCGAAAAGTGTTTTTTCAACACTAGCACAAGTGCAAAAAGTGTTTTTTCCACACTAATACAAGTGCAAAATTGGCTTCCTGCACCAACACAAGTGCGAAAAGTGGTTTTTCAACACTAACACAAGTGTGAAAAGTGGTTTTTCAACAATAACACAAGTGCGAAAAGTGGTTTTTCCACACTAATACAAGTGCAAAAGTGATTTCCTGCACCAACACAAGTGCGAAAAGTGGTTTTTCAACACTAACACAAGTGCGAAAAGTGGTTTTTCAACACTATCACAAGTGCAAAAAGTGTTTTTTCGACACTAATACAAGTGCAAAAGTGGTTTCCTGCACCAACACAAGTGCGAAAAGTGGTTTATCAACTCTAACACAAGTGCGAAAAGTGGTTTTTCAACACTATCACAAGTGCAAAAAGTGTTTTTTCCACACTAATACAAGTGCAAAAGTGGTTTCCTGCAGCAACACAAGTGCGAAAAGTGGTTTATCAACACTAACACAAGTGCAAAAAGTGGTTTTTCAACACTAACACAAGTGCGAAAAGTGTTTTTTCCACACTAATACAAGTGCAAAAGTGGTTTCCTGCACCAACACAAGTGCGAAAAGTGGTTTTTCAACACTAACACAAGTGTGAAAAGTGGTTTTTCAACACTAACACAAGTGCGAAAAGTGGTTTTTCAACACTAACACAAGTGCGAAAAGTGTTTTTTCCACACTAATACAAGTTCAAAAGTGGTTTCCTGCACCAACACAAGTGCGAAAAGTGGTTTTTCAACACTAACACAAGTGTGAAAAGTTGTTTTTCAACACTAACACAAGTGCGAAAAGTGGTTTTTCAACACTATCACAAGTGCAAAAAGTGTTTTTTCCACACTAATACAAGTGCAAAAGTGGTTTCCTGCACCAACACAAGTGCGAAAAGTGGTTTTTCAACACTAACACAAGTGCGAAAAGTGGTTTTTCAACACTAACACAAGTGCGAAAAGTGGTTTTTCAACACTAACACAAGTGCGAAAAGTGGTTTTTCAACACTAACACAAGTGCGAAAAGTGGTTTTTCAACACTATCACAAGTGCAAAAAGTGTTTTTTCCACACTAATACAAGTGCAAAAGTGGTTTCCTGCACCAACACAAGTGCGAAAAGTGGTTTTTCAACACTAACACAAGTGCAAAAAGTGGTTTTTCAACACTAACACAAGTGCAAAAAGTCGTTTTTCAACACTAACACAAGTGCGAAAAGTGGTTTTTCAACACTAACACAAGTGCGAAAAGTGGTTTTTCCACACTAACACAAGTGCGAAAAGTGGTTTATCAACACTAACACAAGTACGAAAAGTGGTTTTTCAACACTAACACAAGTGCGAAAAGTGTTTTTTTCCACACCAATACAAGTGCAAAAGTGGTTTCCTGCACCAACACAAGTGCGAAAAGTGGTTTTTCAACACTAACACAAGTGTGAAAAGTGGTTTTTCAACACTAACACAAGTGGGAAAAGTGGTTTTTCAACACTAACACAAGTGCGAAAAGTGTTTTTTCCACACTAATACAAGTGCAAAAGTGGTTTCCTGCACCAACACAAGTGCGAAAAGTGGTTTTTCAACACTAACACAAGTGTGAAAAGTGGTTTTTCAACACTAACACAATTGTGAAAAGTGGTTTTTCAACACTAACACAAGTGCGAAAAGTGGTTTTTCAACACTCACACAAGTGCAAAAGTAGTTTCCTGCACCAACACAAGTGCGAAAAGTGGTTTTTCAACACTAACACAAGTGCGAACAGTGTTTTTTCCACACTAATACAAGTGCAAAAGTGGTTTACTACACCAACACAAGTGCGAAAAGTGGTTTTTCAACACTAACACAAGTGCGAAAAGTGGTTTTTCAACACTAACACAAGTGCGAAAAGTGGTTTTTCCACACTAAAACAAGTGCAAAAGTGGTTTCCTGCACCAACACAAGTGCGAAAAGTGGTTTTTCAACACTAACACAAGTGCGAAAAGTGGTTTTTCAACACTATCACAAGTGCAAAAAGTGTTTTTTCCACACTAATACAAGTGCAAAAGTGGTTTCCTGCACCAACACAAGTGCGAAAAGTGGTTTTTCAACACTAACACAAGTGCGAAAAGTGGTTTTTCAACACCAACACAAGTGCGAAAAGTGTTTTTTCAACACTAGCACAAGTGCAAAAAGTGTTTTTTCCACACTAATACAAGTGCAAAAGTGGTTTCCTGCACCAACACAAGTGCGAAAAGTGGTTTTTCAACACTAACACAAGTGCGAAAAGTGGTTTTTCAACACCAACACAAGTGCGAAAAGTGTTTTTTCAACACTAGCACAAGTGCAAAAAGTGTTTTTTCCACACTAATACAAGTGCAAAATTGGCTTCCTGCACCAACACAAGTGCGAAAAGTGGTTTTTCAACACTAACACAAGTGTGAAAAGTGGTTTTTCAACAATAACACAAGTGCGAAAAGTGGTTTTTCCACACTAATACAAGTGCAAAAGTGATTTCCTGCACCAACACAAGTGCGAAAAGTGGTTTTTCAACACTAACACAAGTGCGAAAAGTGGTTTTTCAACACTATCACAAGTGCAAAAAGTGTTTTTTCGACACTAATACAAGTGCAAAAGTGGTTTCCTGCACCAACACAAGTGCGAAAAGTGGTTTATCAACTCTAACACAAGTGCGAAAAGTGGTTTTTCAACACTATCACAAGTGCAAAAAGTGTTTTTTCCACACTAATACAAGTGCAAAAGTGGTTTCCTGCAGCAACACAAGTGCGAAAAGTGGTTTATCAACACTAACACAAGTGCAAAAAGTGGTTTTTCAACACTAACACAAGTGCGAAAAGTGTTTTTTCCACACTAATACAAGTGCAAAAGTGGTTTCCTGCACCAACACAAGTGCGAAAAGTGGTTTTTCAACACTAACACAAGTGTGAAAAGTGGTTTTTCAACACTAACACAAGTGCGAAAAGTGTTTTTTCCACACTAATACAAGTGCAAAAGTGGTTTCCTGCACCAACACAAGTGCGAAAAGTGGTTTTTCAACACTAACACAAGTGCGAAAAGTGGTTTTTCAACACTAACACAAGTGCGAAAAGTGTTTTTTCCACACTAATACAAGTTCAAAAGTGGTTTCCTGCACCAACACAAGTGCGAAAAGTGGTTTTTCAACACTAACACAAGTGTGAAAAGTTGTTTTTCAACACTAACACAAGTGCGAAAAGTGGTTTTTCAACACTATCACAAGTGCAAAAAGTGTTTTTTCCACACTAATACAAGTGCAAAAGTGGTTTCCTGCACCAACACAAGTGCGAAAAGTGGTTTTTCAACACTAACACAAGTGCGAAAAGTGGTTTTTCAACACTAACACAAGTGCGAAAAGTGGTTTTTCAACACTAACACAAGTGCGAAAAGTGGTTTTTCAACACTAACACAAGTGCGAAAAGTGGTTTTTCAACACTATCACAAGTGCAAAAAGTGTTTTTTCCACACTAATACAAGTGCAAAAGTGGTTTCCTGCACCAACACAAGTGCGAAAAGTGGTTTTTCAACACTAACACAAGTGCAAAAAGTGGTTTTTCAACACTAACACAAGTGCAAAAAGTCGTTTTTCAACACTAACACAAGTGCGAAAAGTGGTTTTTCAACACTAACACAAGTGCGAAAAGTGGTTTTTCCACACTAACACAAGTGCGAAAAGTGGTTTATCAACACTAACACAAGTACGAAAAGTGGTTTTTCAACACTAACACAAGTGCGAAAAGTGTTTTTTTCCACACCAATACAAGTGCAAAAGTGGTTTCCTGCACCAACACAAGTGCGAAAAGTGGTTTTTCAACACTAACACAAGTGTGAAAAGTGGTTTTTCAACACTAACACAAGTGGGAAAAGTGGTTTTTCAACACTAACACAAGTGCGAAAAGTGTTTTTTCCACACTAATACAAGTGCAAAAGTGGTTTCCTGCACCAACACAAGTGCGAAAAGTGGTTTTTCAACACTAACACAAGTGTGAAAAGTGGTTTTTCAACACTAACACAATTGTGAAAAGTGGTTTTTCAACACTAACACAAGTGCGAAAAGTGGTTTTTCAACACTCACACAAGTGCAAAAGTAGTTTCCTGCACCAACACAAGTGCGAAAAGTGGTTTTTCAACACTAACACAAGTGCGAACAGTGTTTTTTCCACACTAATACAAGTGCAAAAGTGGTTTACTACACCAACACAAGTGCGAAAAGTGGTTTTTCAACACTAACACAAGTGCGAAAAGTGGTTTTTCAACACTAACACAAGTGCGAAAAGTGTTTTTTCCACACTAATACAAGTGCAAAAGTGGTTTCCTGCACCAACACAAATGCGAAAAGTGGTTTTTCAACACTAACACAAGTGTGAAAAGTGGTTTTTCAACACTAACACAAGTGCAAAAAGTGGTTTTTCAACACTATCACAAGTGCAAAAAGTGTTTTTTCCACACTAATACAAGTGCAAAAGTAGTTTCCTGCACCAACACAAGTGCGAAAAGTGGTTTTTCAACACTAACACAAGTGCGAAAAGTGGTTTTTCAAAACTAACACAAGTGCGAAAAGTGTTTTTTCCACACTAATACAAGTGCAAAAGTGGTTTCCTGCACCAACACAAGTGTGAAATGTGGTTTTTCAACACTAACACAAGTGCGAAAAGTGTTTTTTCCACACTAATACAAGTGCAAAAGTGGTTTTTCCACAATAATACAAGTGCAAAAGTGGTTTCCTGCACCAACACAAGTGTGAAAAGTGGTTTTTCAACACTAACACAAGTGTGAAAAGTGGTTTTTCAACACTAACACAAGTGCAAAAAGTGGTTTTTCAACACTAACACAAGTGCGAAAAGTGTTTTTTCCACACTAATACAAGTGCAAAAGTGGTTTCCTGCACCAACACAAGTGCGAAAAGTGGTTTTTCAACACTAACACAAGTGCGAAAAGTGGTTTTTCAACACTAACACTAGTGCGAAAAGTGGTTTTTCAACACTAACACAAGTGCGAAAAGTGGTTTTTCCACACTAAAACAAGTGCAAAAGTGGTTTCCTGCACCAACACAAGTGCGAAAAGTGGTTTTTCAACACTAACACAAGTGCGAAAAGTGGTTTTTCAACACTATCACAAGTGCAAAAAGTGTTTTTTCCACACTAATACAAGTGCAAAAGTGGTTTCCTGCACCAACACAAGTGCGAAAAGTGGTTTTTCAACACTAACACAAGTGCGAAAAGTGGTTTTTCAACACCAACACAAGTGCGAAAAGTGTTTTTTCAACACTAGCACAAGTGCAACAAGTGTTTTTTCCACACTAATACAAGTGCAAAAGTGGTTTCCTGCACCAACACAAGTGTGAAAAGTGGTTTTTCAACACTAACACAAGTGCGAAAAGTGGTTTTTCAACACTAACACAAGTGCGAAAAGTGTTTTTTCCACACTAATACAAGTGCAAAAGTGGTTTCCTGCACCAACACAAGTGCGAAAAGTGGTATTTCAACACTAACACAAGTGCGAAAAGTGGTTTTTCAACACTAACACAAGTGCGAAAAGTGGTTTTTCAACACTAACACAAGTGCGAAAAGTGGTTTTTCCACACTAATACAAGTGCAAAAGTGGTTTCCTGCACCAACACAAGTGCGAAAAGTGGTTTTTCAACACTAACACAAGTGCGAAAAGTGGTTTTTCAACACTAACACAAGTGCAAAAAGTGATTTTTCCACACTAATACAAGTGCAAAAGTGGTTTCCTGCACCAACACAAGTGCGAAAAGTGGTTTTTCAACACTATCACAAGTTCAAAAAGTGTTTTTTCCACACTAGTACAAGTGCAAAAGTGGTTTCCTGCACCAACACAAGTGCGAAAAGTGGTTTTTCAACACTAACACAAGTGCGAAAAGTGGTTTTTCAACACTAACACAAGTGCGAAAAGTGGTTTTTCAACAATAACACAAGTGCAAAAAGTGGATTATCCACACTAATACAAGTGCAAAAGTGGTTTCCTGCACCAACACAAGTGCGAAAAGTGGTTTTTCAACACTAACACAAGTGTGAAAAGTGGTTTTTCAACACTATCACAAGTGCAAAAAGTGATTTTTCCACACAAATACAAGTGCAAAAGTGGTTTCCTGCAACAACACAAGTGCGAAAAGTGGTTTTTCAACACTAACACAAGTGCGAAAAGTGGTTTTTCAACACTATCACAAGTGCAACAAGTGTTTTTTCACACTAATGCAAGTGCAAAAGTGGTTTCCTGCACCAACACAAGTGCGAAAAGTGGTTTTTCAACACTAACACAAGTGCGAAAAGTGTTTTTTCCACACTAATACAAGTGCAAAAGTGGTTTCCTGCACCAACACAAGTGCGAAAAGTGGTTTTTCAACACTAACACAAGTGCGAAAAGTGGTTTTTCCACACTAATACAAGTGCAAAAGTGGTTTCCTGCACCAACACAAGTGCGAAAAGTGGTTTTTCAACACTAACACAAGTGTGAAAAGTGGTTTTTCAACACTAATACAAGTGCAAAAGTGGTTTCCTGCACCAACACAAGTGCGAAAAGTGGTTTTTCAACACTAACACAAGTGCGAAAAGTGGTTTTTCAACACTAACACAAGTGCGAAAAGTGGTTTTTCCACACTAATATAAGTGCAAAAGTGATTTCCTGCACCAACACAAGTGCGAAAAGTGGTTTTTCAACACTAACACAAGTGCGAAAAGTGGTTTTTCAACACTATCACAAGTGCAAAAAGTGTTTTTTCGACACTAATACAAGTGCAAAAGTGGTTTCCTGCACCAACACAAGTGCGAAAAGTGGTTTATCAACACTAACACAAGTGCGAAAAGTGGTTTTTCAACACTATCACAAGTGCAAAAAGTGTTTTTTCCACACTAATACAAGTGCAAAAGTGGTTTCCTGCAGCAACACAAGTGCGAAAAGTGGTTTATCAACACTAACACAAGTGCAAAAAGTGGTTTTTCAACACTAACACAAGTGCGAAAAGTGTTTTTTCCACACTAATACAAGTGCAAAAGTGGTTTCCTGCACCAACACAAGTGCGAAAAGTGGTTTTTCAACACTAACACAAGTGTGAAAAGTTGTTTTTCAACACTAACACAAGTGCGAAAAGTGGTTTTTCAACACTATCACAAGTGCAAAAAGTGTTTTTTCCACACTAATACAAGTGCAAAGGTGGTTTCCTGCACCAACACAAGTGCGAAAAGTGGTTTTTCAACACTAACACAAGTGCGAAAATGGTTTTTCAACACTAACACAAGTGCGAAAAGTGGTTTTTCAACACTAACACAAGTGCGAAAAGTGGTTTTTCCACACTAATACAAGTGCAAAAGTGGTTTCCTGCACCAACACAAGTGCGAAAAGTGGTTTTTCAACACTAACACAAGTGTGAAAAGTGGTTTTTCAACACTAACACAAGTGCGAAAAGTGGTTTTTCAACACTAACACAAGTGTGAAAAGTGGTTTTTCCACACTAATACAAGTGCAAAAGTGGTTTCCTGCACCAACACAAGTGCGAAAACTGGTTTTTCAACACTAACACAAGTGCAAAAAGTCGTTTTTCAACACTAACACAAGTGCGAAAAGTGGTTTTTCAACACTAACACAAGTGCGAAAAGTGGTTTTTCCACACTAACACAAGTGCGAAAAGTGGTTTATCAACACTAACACAAGTACGAAAAGTGGTTTTTCAACACTAACACAAGTGCGAAAAGTGTTTTTTTCCACACCAATACAAGTGCAAAAGTGGTTTCCTGCACCAACACAAGTGCGAAAAGTGGTTTTTCAACACTAACACAAGTGTGAAAAGTGGTTTTTCAACACTAACACAAGTGGGAAAAGTGGTTTTTCAACACTAACACAAGTGCGAAAAGTGTTTTTTCCACACTAATACAAGTGCAAAAGTGGTTTCCTGCACCAACACAAGTGCGAAAAGTGGTTTTTCAACACTAACACAAGTGTGAAAAGTGGTTTTTCAACACTAACACAATTGTGAAAAGTGGTTTTTCAACACTAACACAAGTGCGAAAAGTGGTTTTTCAACACTCACACAAGTGCAAAAGTAGTTTCCTGCACCAACACAAGTGCGAAAAGTGGTTTTTCAACACTAACACAAGTGCGAACAGTGTTTTTTCCACACTAATACAAGTGCAAAAGTGGTTTACTACACCAACACAAGTGCGAAAAGTGGTTTTTCAACACTAACACAAGTGCGAAAAGTGGTTTTTCAACACTAACACAAGTGCGAAAAGTGTTTTTTCCACACTAATACAAGTGCAAAAGTGGTTTCCTGCACCAACACAAATGCGAAAAGTGGTTTTTCAACACTAACACAAGTGTGAAAAGTGGTTTTTCAACACTAACACAAGTGCAAAAAGTGGTTTTTCAACACTATCACAAGTGCAAAAAGTGTTTTTTCCACACTAATACAAGTGCAAAAGTAGTTTCCTGCACCAACACAAGTGCGAAAAGTGGTTTTTCAACACTAACACAAGTGCGAAAAGTGGTTTTTCAAAACTAACACAAGTGCGAAAAGTGTTTTTTCCACACTAATACAAGTGCAAAAGTGGTTTCCTGCACCAACACAAGTGTGAAATGTGGTTTTTCAACACTAACACAAGTGCGAAAAGTGTTTTTTCCACACTAATACAAGTGCAAAAGTGGTTTTTCCACAATAATACAAGTGCAAAAGTGGTTTCCTGCACCAACACAAGTGTGAAAAGTGGTTTTTCAACACTAACACAAGTGTGAAAAGTGGTTTTTCAACACTAACACAAGTGCAAAAAGTGGTTTTTCAACACTAACACAAGTGCGAAAAGTGTTTTTTCCACACTAATACAAGTGCAAAAGTGGTTTCCTGCACCAACACAAGTGCGAAAAGTGGTTTTTCAACACTAACACAAGTGCGAAAAGTGGTTTTTCAACACTAACACTAGTGCGAAAAGTGGTTTTTCAACACTAACACAAGTGCGAAAAGTGGTTTTTCCACACTAAAACAAGTGCAAAAGTGGTTTCCTGCACCAACACAAGTGCGAAAAGTGGTTTTTCAACACTAACACAAGTGCGAAAAGTGGTTTTTCAACACTATCACAAGTGCAAAAAGTGTTTTTTCCACACTAATACAAGTGCAAAAGTGGTTTCCTGCACCAACACAAGTGCGAAAAGTGGTTTTTCAACACTAACACAAGTGCGAAAAGTGGTTTTTCAACACCAACACAAGTGCGAAAAGTGTTTTTTCAACACTAGCACAAGTGCAACAAGTGTTTTTTCCACACTAATACAAGTGCAAAAGTGGTTTCCTGCACCAACACAAGTGTGAAAAGTGGTTTTTCAACACTAACACAAGTGCGAAAAGTGGTTTTTCAACACTAACACAAGTGCGAAAAGTGTTTTTTCCACACTAATACAAGTGCAAAAGTGGTTTCCTGCACCAACACAAGTGCGAAAAGTGGTATTTCAACACTAACACAAGTGCGAAAAGTGGTTTTTCAACACTAACACAAGTGCGAAAAGTGGTTTTTCAACACTAACACAAGTGCGAAAAGTGGTTTTTCCACACTAATACAAGTGCAAAAGTGGTTTCCTGCACCAACACAAGTGCGAAAAGTGGTTTTTCAACACTAACACAAGTGCGAAAAGTGGTTTTTCAACACTAACACAAGTGCGAAAAGTGATTTTTCCACACTAATACAAGTGCAAAAGTGGTTTCCTGCACCAACACAAGTGCGAAAAGTGGTTTTTCAACACTATCACAAGTTCAAAAAGTGTTTTTTCCACACTAGTACAAGTGCAAAAGTGGTTTCCTGCACCAACACAAGTGCGAAAAGTGGTTTTTCAACACTAACACAAGTGCGAAAAGTGGTTTTTCAACACTAACACAAGTGCGAAAAGTGGTTTTTCAACAATAACACAAGTGCAAAAAGTGGTTTATCCACACTAATACAAGTGCAAAAGTGGTTTCCTGCACCAACACAAGTGCGAAAAGTGGTTTTTCAACACTAACACAAGTGTGAAAAGTGGTTTTTCAACACTATCACAAGTGCAAAAAGTGATTTTTCCACACAAATACAAGTGCAAAAGTGGTTTCCTGCAACAACACAAGTGCGAAAAGTGGTTTTTCAACACTAACACAAGTGCGAAAAGTGGTTTTTCAACACTATCACAAGTGCAACAAGTGTTTTTTCACACTAATGCAAGTGCAAAAGTGGTTTCCTGCACCAACACAAGTGCGAAAAGTGGTTTTTCAACACTAACACAAGTGCGAAAAGTGTTTTTTCCACACTAATACAAGTGCAAAAGTGGTTTCCTGCACCAACACAAGTGCGAAAAGTGGTTTTTCAACACTAACACAAGTGCGAAAAGTGGTTTTTCCACACTAATACAAGTGCAAAAGTGGTTTCCTGCACCAACACAGGTGCGAAAAGTGGTTTTTCAACACTAACACAAGTGTGAAAAGTGGTTTTTCAACACTAATACAAGTGCAAAAGTGGTTTCCTGCACCAACACAAGTGCGAAAAGTGGTTTTTCAACACTAACACAAGTGCGAAAAGTGGTTTTTCAACACTAACACAAGTGCGAAAAGTGGTTTTTCCACACTAATATAAGTGCAAAAGTGATTTCCTGCACCAACACAAGTGCGAAAAGTGGTTTTTCAACACTAACACAAGTGCGAAAAGTGGTTTTTCAACACTATCACAAGTGCAAAAAGTGTTTTTTCGACACTAATACAAGTGCAAAAGTGGTTTCCTGCACCAACACAAGTGCGAAAAGTGGTTTATCAACACTAACACAAGTGCGAAAAGTGGTTTTTCAACACTATCACAAGTGCAAAAAGTGTTTTTTCCACACTAATACAAGTGCAAAAGTGGTTTCCTGCAGCAACACAAGTGCGAAAAGTGGTTTATCAACACTAACACAAGTGCAAAAAGTGGTTTTTCAACACTAACACAAGTGCGAAAAGTGTTTTTTCCACACTAATACAAGTGCAAAAGTGGTTTCCTGCACCAACACAAGTGCGAAAAGTGGTTTTTCAACACTAACACAAGTGTGAAAAGTTGTTTTTCAACACTAACACAAGTGCGAAAAGTGGTTTTTCAACACTATCACAAGTGCAAAAAGTGTTTTTTCCACACTAATACAAGTGCAAAGGTGGTTTCCTGCACCAACACAAGTGCGAAAAGTGGTTTTTCAACACTAACACAAGTGCGAAAAGTGGTTTTTCAACACTAACACAAGTGCGAAAAGTGGTTTTTCAACACTAACACAAGTGCGAAAAGTGGTTTTTCCACACTAATATAAGTGCAAAAGTGATTTCCTGCACCAACACAAGTGCGAAAAGTGGTTTTTCAACACTAACACAAGTGCGAAAAGTGGTTTTTCAACACTAACACTAGTGCGAAAAGTGGTTTTTCAACACTAACACAAGTGCGAAAAGTGGTTTTTCCACACTAAAACAAGTGCAAAAGTGGTTTCCTGCACCAACACAAGTGCGAAAAGTGGTTTTTCAACACTAACACAAGTGCGAAAAGTGGTTTTTCAACACTATCACAAGTGCAAAAAGTGTTTTTTCCACACTAATACAAGTGCAAAAGTGGTTTCCTGCACCAACACAAGTGCGAAAAGTGGTTTTTCAACACTAACACAAGTGCGAAAAGTGGTTTTTCAACACCAACACAAGTGCGAAAAGTGTTTTTTCAACACTAGCACAAGTGCAACAAGTGTTTTTTCCACACTAATACAAGTGCAAAAGTGGTTTCCTGCACCAACACAAGTGTGAAAAGTGGTTTTTCAACACTAACACAAGTGCGAAAAGTGGTTTTTCAACACTAACACAAGTGCGAAAAGTGTTTTTTCCACACTAATACAAGTGCAAAAGTGGTTCCTGCACCAACACAAGTGCGAAAAGTGGTATTTCAACACTAACACAAGTGCGAAAAGTGGTTTTTCAACACTAACACAAGTGCGAAAAGTGGTTTTTCAACACTAACACAAGTGCGAAAAGTGGTTTTTCCACACTAATACAAGTGCAAAAGTGGTTTCCTGCACCAACACAAGTGCGAAAAGTGGTTTTTCAACACTAACACAAGTGCGAAAAGTGGTTTTTCAACACTAACACAAGTGCGAAAAGTGATTTTTCCACACTAATACAAGTGCAAAAGTGGTTTCCTGCACCAACACAAGTGCGAAAAGTGGTTTTTCAACACTATCACAAGTTCAAAAAGTGTTTTTTCCACACTAGTACAAGTGCAAAAGTGGTTTCCTGCACCAACACAAGTGCGAAAAGTGGTTTTTCAACACTAACACAAGTGCGAAAAGTGGTTTTTCAACACTAACACAAGTGCGAAAAGTGGTTTTTCAACAATAACACAAGTGCAAAAAGTGGTTTATCCACACTAATACAAGTGCAAAAGTGGTTTCCTGCACCAACACAAGTGCGAAAAGTGGTTTTTCAACACTAACACAAGTGTGAAAAGTGGTTTTTCAACACTATCACAAGTGCAAAAAGTGATTTTTCCACACAAATACAAGTGCAAAAGTGGTTTCCTGCAACAACACAAGTGCGAAAAGTGGTTTTTCAACACTAACACAAGTGCGAAAAGTGGTTTTTCAACACTATCACAAGTGCAACAAGTGTTTTTTCACACTAATGCAAGTGCAAAAGTGGTTTCCTGCACCAACACAAGTGCGAAAAGTGGTTTTTCAACACTAACACAAGTGCGAAAAGTGTTTTTTCCACACTAATACAAGTGCAAAAGTGGTTTCCTGCACCAACACAAGTGCGAAAAGTGGTTTTTCAACACTAACACAAGTGCGAAAAGTGGTTTTTCCACACTAATACAAGTGCAAAAGTGGTTTCCTGCACCAACACAAGTGCGAAAAGTGGTTTTTCAACACTAACACAAGTGTGAAAAGTGGTTTTTCAACACTAATACAAGTGCAAAAGTGGTTTCCTGCACCAACACAAGTGCGAAAAGTGGTTTTTCAACACTAACACAAGTGCGAAAAGTGGTTTTTCAACACTAACACAAGTGCGAAAAGTGGTTTTTCCACACTAATATAAGTGCAAAAGTGATTTCCTGCACCAACACAAGTGCGAAAAGTGGTTTTTCAACACTAACACAAGTGCGAAAAGTGGTTTTTCAACACTATCACAAGTGCAAAAAGTGTTTTTTCGACACTAATACAAGTGCAAAAGTGGTTTCCTGCACCAACACAAGTGCGAAAAGTGGTTTATCAACACTAACACAAGTGCGAAAAGTGGTTTTTCAACACTATCACAAGTGCAAAAAGTGTTTTTTCCACACTAATACAAGTGCAAAAGTGGTTTCCTGCAGCAACACAAGTGCGAAAAGTGGTTTATCAACACTAACACAAGTGCAAAAAGTGGTTTTTCAACACTAACACAAGTGCGAAAAGTGTTTTTTCCACACTAATACAAGTGCAAAAGTGGTTTCCTGCACCAACACAAGTGCGAAAAGTGGTTTTTCAACACTAACACAAGTGTGAAAAGTTGTTTTTCAACACTAACACAAGTGCGAAAAGTGGTTTTTCAACACTATCACAAGTGCAAAAAGTGTTTTTTCCACACTAATACAAGTGCAAAGGTGGTTTCCTGCACCAACACAAGTGCGAAAAGTGGTTTTTCAACACTAACACAAGTGCGAAAAGTGGTTTTTCAACACTAACACAAGTGCGAAAAGTGGTTTTTCAACACTAACACAAGTGCGAAAAGTGGTTTTTCCACACTAATACAAGTGCAAAAGTGGTTTCCTGCACCAACACAAGTGCGAAAAGTGGTTTTTCAACACTAACACAAGTGTGAAAAGTGGTTTTTCAACACTAACACAAGTGCGAAAAGTGGTTTTTCAACACTAACACAAGTGTGAAAAGTGGTTTTTCCACACTAATACAAGTGCAAAAGTGGTTTCCTGCACCAACACAAGTGCGAAAACTGGTTTTTCAACACTAACACAAGTGCGAAAAGTGGTTTTTCAACACTAACACAAGTGCGAAAAGTGGTTTTTCCACACTAATACAAGTGCAAAAGTGGTTTCCTGCAACAACACAAGTGCGAAAAGTGGTTTTTCAACACTAACACAAGTGCGAAAAGTGGGTTTTCAACACTATCACAAGTGCAAAAAGTGTTTTTCCACACGAATACAAGTGCCAAAACTGGTTTTTCAACACCAACACAAGTGCAAAAAGTGGTTTTTCAACACTAACACAAGTGCGAAAAGTGGTTTTTCCACACTAATACAAGTGCAAAAGTGGTTTCCTGCACCAACACAAGTGCGAAAAGTGGTTTTTCAACACTAACACAAGTGCGAAAAGTGGTTTTTCAACACTAACACAAGTGCGAAAAGTGGTTTTTCAACACTAACACAAGTGCGAAAAGTAGTTTTTCCACACTAATACAAGTGCAAAAGTGGTTTCCTGCACCAACACAAGTGCGAAAAGTGGTTTTTCAACACTATCACAAGTGCAAAAAGTGTTTTTTCCACACTAACACAAGTGCAAAAGTGGTTTCCTGCACCAACACAAGTGCGAAAAGTGGTTTATCAACACTAACACAAGTGCGAAAAGTGGTTTTTCAGCACTAACACAAGTGCGAAAAGTGTTTTTTCCACACTAATACAAGTGCAAAAAGTGTTTTTTCCACACTAATACAAGTGCAAAAGTGGTTTCCTGCACCAACACAAGTGCGAAAAGTGGTTTATCAACACTAACACAAGTGCGAAAAGTGGTTTTTCAACATTAACACAAGTGTGAAAAGTGGTTTTTCAACACTAACACAAGTGCGAAAAGTGGTTTTTCAACACTAACTCAAGTGCGAAAAGTGGTTTTTCTACACTAATACAAGTGCAAAAGTGGTTTCCTGCACCAACACAAGTGCGAAAAGTGGTTTTTCAACACTAACACAAGTGCGAAAAGTGGTTTTTCAACACTATCACCAGTGCAAAAAGTGTTTTTTCCACACTAATACAAGTGCAAAAGTGGTTTCCTGCACCAACACAAGTGCGAAAAGTGGTTTTTCAACACTAACACAAGTGCGAAAAGTGTTTTTTCCACACTAATACAAGTGCAAAAGTGGTTTCCTGCACCAACACAAGTGCGAAAAGTGGTTTTTCAACACTAACACAAGTGTGAAAAGTGGTTTTTCAACACTAACACAAGTGCGAAAAGTGGTTTTTCAACACTAACACAAGTGCGAAAAGTGGTTTTTCTACACTAATACAAGTGCAAAAGGGGTTTCCTGCACCAACACAAGTGCGAAAAGTGGTTTTTCAACACTAACACAAGTGCGAAAAGTGGTTTTTCAACACTATCACAAGTGCAAAAAGTGTTTTTTCCACACTAATACAAGTGCAAAAGTGGTTTCCTGCACCAACACAAGTGCGAAAAGTGGTTTTTCAACACTAACACAAGTGCGAAAAGTGGTTTTTCAACACTAACACAAGTGCGAAAAGTGGTTTTTCAACACTAACACAAGTGCGAAAAGTGGTTTTTCTACACTAATACAAGTGCAAAAGGGGTTTCCTGCACCAACACAAGTGCGAAAAGTGGTTTTTCAACACTAACACAAGTGCGAAAAGTGGTTTTTCAACACTATCACAAGTGCAAAAAGTGTTTTTTCCACACTAATACAAGTGCAAAAGTGGTTTCCTGCACCAACACAAGTGCGAAAAGTGGTTTTTCAACACTAACACAAGTGCGAAAAGTGGTTTTTCAACACTAACACAAGTGCGAAAAGTGGTTTTTCCACACTAACACAAGTGCGAAAAGTGGTTTATCAACACTAACACAAGTACGAAAAGTGGTTTTTCAACACTAACACAAGTGCGAAAAGTGTTTTTTCCACACCAATACAAGTGCAAAAGTGGTTTCCTGCACCAACACAAGTGCGAAAACTGGTTTTTCAACACTAACACAAGTGTGAAAAGTGGTTTTTCAACACTAACACAAGTGGGAAAAGTGGTTTTTCAACACTAACACAAGTGCGAAAAGTGTTTTTTCCACACTAATACAAGTGCAAAAGTGGTTTCCTGCACCAACACAAGTGCGAAAAGTGGTTTTTCAACACTAACACAAGTGTGAAAAGTGGTTTTTCAACACTAACACAAGTGCGAAAAGTGGTTTTTCAACACCAACACAAGTGCGAAAAGTGGTTTTTCAACACTCACACAAGTGCAAAAGTAGTTTACTGCACCAACACAAGTGCGAAAACTGGTTTTTCAACACTAACACAAGTGCGAAAAGTGTTTTTTCCACACTAGTACAAGTGCAAAAGTGGTTTACTGCACCAACACAAGTGCGAAAAGTGGTTTTTCAACACTAACACAAGTGCGAAAAGTGGTTTTTCAACACTAACACAAGTGCGAAAAGTGTTTTTTCCACACTAATACAAGTGCAAAAGTGGTTTCCTGCACCAACACAAATGCGAAAAGTGGTTTTTCAACACTAACACAAGTGCGAAAAGTGGTTTTTCAACACTAACACAAGTGCAAAAAGTGGTTTTTCAACACTATCACAAGTGCAAAAAGTGTTTTTTCCACACTAATACAAGTGCAAAAGTAGTTTCCTGCACCAACACAAGTGCGAAAAGTGGTTTTTCAACACTAACACAAGTGCGAAAAGTGGTTTTTCAAAACTAACACAAGTGCGAAAAGTGTTTTTTCCACACTAATACAAGTGCAAAAGTGGTTTCCTGCACCAACACAAGTGCGAAAAGTGGTTTTTCAACACGAACACAAGTGCGAAAAGTGTTTTTTCCACAATAATACAAGTGCAAAAGTGGTTTTCCCACAATAATACAAGTGCAAAAGTGGTTTCCTGCACCAACACAAGTGTGAAAAGTGGTTTTTCAACACTAACACAAGTGTGAAAAGTGGTTTTTCAACACTAACACAAGTGCAAAAAGTGGTTTTTCAACACTAACACAAGTGCGAAAAGTGTTTTTTCCACACTAATACAAGTGCAAAAGTGGTTTCCTGCACCAACACAAGTGCGAAAAGTGGTTTTTCAACACTAACACAAGTGCGAAAAGTGGTTTTTCAACACTAACACTAGTGCGAAAAGTGGTTTTTCAACACTAACACAAGTGTGAAAAGTGGTTTTTCCACACGAAAACAAGTGCAAAAGTGGTTTCCTGCACCAACACAAGTGCGAAAAGTGGTTTTTCAACACTAACACAAGTGCGAAAAGTGGTTTTTCAACACTATCACAAGTGCAAAAAGTGTTTTTTCCACACTAATACAAGTGCAAAAGTGGTTTCCTGCACCAACACAAGTGCGAAAAATGGTTTTTCAACACTAACACAAGTGCGAAAAGTGGTTTTTCAACACCAACACAAGTGCGAAAAGTGTTTTTTCAACACTAGCACAAGTGCAAAAAGTGTTTTTTCCACACTAATACAAGTGCAAAAGTGGTTTCCTGCACCAACACAAGTGTGAAAAGTGGTTTTTCAACACTAACACAAGTGCGAAAAGTGGTTTTTCAACACTAACACAAGTGCGAAAAGTGGTTTTTCAACACTAACACAAGTGCGAAAAGTGGTTTTTCCACACTAATACAAGTGCAAAAGTGGTTTCCTGCACCAACACAAGTGCGAAAAGTGGTTTTTCAACACTAACACAAGTGCGAAAAGTGGTTTTTCAACACTAACACAAGTGCGAAAAGTGGTTTTTCCACACTAATACAAGTGCAAAAGTGGTTTCCTGCACCAACACAAGTGCGAAAAGTGGTTTTTCAACACTAACACAAGTGCGAAAAGTGGTTTTTCAACACTATCACAAGTTCAAAAAGTGTTTTTTCCACACTAATACAAGTGCAAAAGTGGTTTCCTGCACCAACACAAGTGCGAAAAGTGGTTTTTCAACACTAACACAAGTGCGAAAAGTGGTTTTTCAACACTAACACAAGTGCGAAAAGTGGTTTTTCAACAATAACACAACTGCAAAAAGTGGTTTATCCACACTAATACAAGTGCAAAAGTGGTTTCCTGCACCAACACAAGTGCGAAAAGTGGTTTTTCAACACTAACACAAGTGTGAAAAGTGGTTTTTCAACACTATCACAAGTGCAAAAAGTGATTTTTCCACACAAATACAAGTGCAAAAGTGGTTTCCTGCAACAACACAAGTGCGAAAAGTGGTTTTTCAACACTAACACAAGTGCGAAAAGTGGTTTTTCAACACTATCACAAGTGCAACAAGTGTTTTTTCACACTAATGCAAGTGCAAAAGTGGTTTCCTGCACCAACACAAGTGCGAAAAGTGGTTTTTCAACACTAACACAAGTGCGAAAAGTGTTTTTTCCACACTAATACAAGTGCAAAAGTGGTTTCCTGCACCAACACAAGTGCGAAAAGTGGTTTTTCAACACTAACACAAGTGCGAAAAGTGGTTTTTCCACACTAATACAAGTGCAAAAGTGGTTTCCTGCACCAACACAAGTGCGAAAAGTGGTTTTTCAACACTAACACAAGTGTGAAAAGTGGTTTTTCAACACTAATACAAGTGCAAAAGTGGTTTCCTGCACCAACACAAGTGCGAAAAGTGGTTTTTCAACACTAACACAAGTGCGAAAAGTGGTTTTTCAACACTATCACAAGTGCAACAAGTGTTTTTTCACACTAATGCAAGTGCAAAAGTGGTTTCCTGCACCAACACAAGTGCGAAAACTGGTTTTTCAACACTAACACAAGTGCGAAAAGTGGTTTTTCAACACTAACACAAGTGCGAAAAGTGGTTTTTCCACACTAATACAAGTGCAAAAGTGGTTTCCTGCAACAACACAAGTGCGAAAAGTGGTTTTTCAACACTAACACAAGTGCGAAAAGTGGGTTTTCAACACTATCACAAGTGCAAAAAGTGTTTTTCCACACGAATACAAGTGCCAAAACTGGTTTTTCAACACCAACACAAGTGCAAAAAGTGGTTTTTCAACACTAACACAAGTGCGAAAAGTGGTTTTTCCACACTAATACAAGTGCAAAAGTGGTTTCCTGCACCAACACAAGTGCGAAAAGTGGTTTTTCAACACTAACACAAGTGCGAAAAGTGGTTTTTCAACACTAACACAAGTGCGAAAAGTGGTTTTTCAACACTAACACAAGTGCGAAAAGTGGTTTTTCCACACTAATACAAGTGCAAAAGTGGTTTCCTGCAACAACACAAGTGCGAAAAGTGGTTTTTCAACACTATCACAAGTGCAAAAAGTGTTTTTTCCACACTAACACAAGTGCAAAAGTGGTTTCCTGCACCAACACAAGTGCGAAAAGTGGTTTATCAACACTAACACAAGTGCGAAAAGTGGTTTTTCAGCACTAACACAAGTGCGAAAAGTGTTTTTTCCACACTAATACAAGTGCAAAAAGTGTTTTTTCCACACTAATACAAGTGCAAAAGTGGTTTCCTGCACCAACACAAGTGCGAAAAGTGGTTTATCAACACTAACACAAGTGCGAAAAGTGGTTTTTCAACACTAACACAAGTGTGAAAAGTGGTTTTTCAACACTAACACAAGTGCGAAAAGTGGTTTTTCAACACTAACACAAGTGCGAAAAGTGGTTTTTCCACACTAATACAAGTGCAAAAGTGGTTTCCTGCACCAACACAAGTGCGAAAAGTGGTTTTTCAACACTAACACAAGTGCGAAAAGTGGTTTTTCAACACTATCACCAGTGCAAAAAGTGTTTTTTCCACACTAATACAAGTGCAAAAGTGGTTTCCTGCACCAACACAAGTGCGAAAAGTGGTTTTTCAACACTAACACAAGTGCGAAAAGTGTTTTTTCCACACTAATACAAGTGCAAAAGTGGTTTCCTGCACCAACACAAGTGCGAAAAGTGGTTTTTCAACACTAACACAAGTGTGAAAAGTGGTTTTTCAACACTAACACAAGTGCGAAAAGTGGTTTTTCAACACTAACACAAGTGCGAAAAGTGGTTTTTCTACACTAATACAAGTGCAAAAGGGGTTTCCTGCACCAACACAAGTGCGAAAAGTGGTTTTTCAACACTAACACAAGTGCGAAAAGTGGTTTTTCAACACTATCACAAGTGCAAAAAGTGTTTTTTCCACACTAATACAAGTGCAAAAGTGGTTTCCTGCACCAACACAAGTGCGAAAAGTGGTTTTTCAACACTAACACAAGTGCAAAAAGTGGTTTTTCAACACTAACACAAGTGCAAAAAGTGGTTTTTCAACACTAACACAAGTGCGAAAAGTGGTTTTTCAACACTAACACAAGTGCGAAAAATGGTTTTTCCACACTAACACAAGTGCGAAAAGTGGTTTATCAACACTAACACAAGTACGAAAAGTGGTTTTTCAACACTAACACAAGTGCGAAAAGTGTTTTTTCCACACCAATACAAGTGCAAAAGTGGTTTCCTGCACCAACACAAGTGCGAAAACTGGTTTTTCAACACTAACACAAGTGTGAAAAGTGGTTTTTCAACACTAACACAAGTGGGAAAAGTGGTTTTTCAACACTAACACAAGTGCGAAAAGTGTTTTTTCCACACTAATACAAGTGCAAAAGTGGTTTCCTGCACCAACACAAGTGCGAAAAGTGGTTTTTCAACACTAACACAAGTGTGAAAAGTGGTTTTTCAACACTAACACAAGTGCGAAAAGTGGTTTTTCAACACCAACACAAGTGCGAAAAGTGGTTTTTCAACACTCACCCTAGTGCAAAAGTAGTTTACTGCACCAACACAAGTGCGAAAAGTGGTTTTTCAACACTAACACAAGTGCGAAAAGTGTTTTTTCCACACTAGTACAAGTGCAAAAGTGGTTTACTGCACCAACACAAGTGCGAAAAGTGGTTTTTCAACACTAACACAAGTGCGAAAAGTGGTTTTTCAACACTAACACAAGTGCGAAAAGTGTTTTTTCCACACTAATACAAGTGCAAAAGTGGTTTCCTGCACCAACACAAATGCGAAAAGTGGTTTTTCAACACTAACACAAGTGCGAAAAGTGGTTTTTCAACACTAACACAAGTGCAAAAAGTGGTTTTTCAACACTATCACAAGTGCAAAAAGTGTTTTTTCCACACTAATACAAGTGCAAAAGTAGTTTCCTGCACCAACACAAGTGCGAAAAGTGGTTTTTCAACACTAACACAAGTGCGAAAAGTGGTTTTTCAAAACTAACACAAGTGCGAAAAGTGTTTTTTTCCACACTAATGCAAGTGCAAAAGTGGTTTCCTGCACCAACACAAGTGCGAAAAGTGGTTTTTCAACACTAACACAAGTGCGAAAAGTGTTTTTTCCACAATAATACAAGTGCAAAAGTGGTTTTCCCACAATAATACAAGTGCAAAAGTGGTTTCCTGCACCAACACAAGTGCGAAAAGTGGTTTTTCAACACTAACACAAGTGCGAAAAGTGGTTTTTCCACACTAATACAAGTGCAAAAGTGGTTTCCTGCACCAACACAAGTGCGAAAAGTGGTTTTTCAACACTAACACAAGTGTGACTGCACCAACACAAGTGCGAAAAGTGGTTTTTCAACACTAACACAAGTGTGAAAAGTGGTTTTTCAACACTAATACAAGTGCAAAAGTGGTTTCCTGCACCAACACAAGTGCGAAAAGTGGTTTTCAACACTAACACAAGTGCGAAAAGTGTTTTTCAACACTAACACAAGTGCGAAAAGTGGTTTTTCCACACTAATATAAGTGCAAAAGTGATTTCCTGCACCAACACAAGTGCGAAAAGTGGTTTTTCACACTAACACAAGTGCGAAAAGTGGTTTTTCAACACTATCACAAGTGCAAAAAGTGTTTTTTCGACACTAATACAGGTGCAAAAGTGGTTTCCTGCACCAACACAAGTGCGAAAAGTGGTTTATCAACACTAACACAAGTGCGAAAAGTGTTTTTCAACACTATCACAAGTGCAAAAAGTGTTTTTTCACACTAATACAAGTGCAAAAGTGGTTTCCTGCAGCAACACAAGTGCGAAAAGTGGTTTATCAACACTAACACAAGTGCAAAAGTGGTTTTTCAACACTAACACAAGTGCGAAAAGTGTTTTTTCCACACTAATACAAGTGCAAAAGTGGTTTCCTGCACCAACACAAGTGCGAAAAGTGGTTTTTCAACACTAACACAAGTGTGAAAAGTTGTTTTTCAACACTAACACAAGTGCGAAAAGTGGTTTTTCAACACTATCACAAGTGCAAAAAGTGTTTTTTCCACACTAATACAAGTGCAAAGGTGGTTTCCTGCACAACACAAGTGCGAAAAGTGGTTTTTCAACACTAACACAAGTGCGAAAAGTGGTTTTTCAACACTAACACAAGTGCGAAAAGTGGTTTTTCAACACTAACACAAGTGCGAAAAGTGGTTTTCCACACTAATACAAGTGCAAAAGTGGTTTCCTGCACCAACACAAGTGCGAAAAGTGGTTTTTCAACACTAACACAAGTGTGAAAAGTGGTTTTTCAACACTAACACAAGTGCGAAAAGTGGTTTTTCAACACTAACACAAGTGTGAAAAGTGGTTTTTCCACACTAATACAAGTGCAAAAGTGGTTTCCTGCACCAACACAAGTGCGAAAACTGGTTTTTCAACACTAACACAAGTGCGAAAAGTGGTTTTTCAACACTAACACAAGTGCGAAAAGTGGTTTTTCCACACTAATACAAGTGCAAAAGTGGTTTCCTGCAACAACACAAGTGCGAAAAGTGGTTTTTCAACACTAACACAAGTGCGAAAAGTGGGTTTTCAACACTATCACAAGTGCAAAAAGTGTTTTTCCACACGAATACAAGTGCCAAAACTGGTTTTTCAACACCAACACAAGTGCAAAAAGTGGTTTTTCAACACTAACACAAGTGCGAAAAGTGGTTTTTCCACACTAATACAAGTGCAAAAGTGGTTTCCTGCACCAACACAAGTGCGAAAAGTGGTTTTTCAACACTAACACAAGTGCGAAAAGTGGTTTTTCAACACTAACACAAGTGCGAAAAGTGGTTTTTCAACACTAACACAAGTGCGAAAAGTGGTTTTTCCACACTAATACAAGTGCAAAAGTGGTTTCCTGCACCAACACAAGTGCGAAAAGTGGTTTTTCAACACTATCACAAGTGCAAAAAGTGTTTTTTCCACACTAACACAAGTGCAAAAGTGGTTTCCTGCACCAACACAAGTGCGAAAAGTGGTTTATCAACACTAACACAAGTGCGAAAAGTGGTTTTTCAGCACTAACACAAGTGCGAAAAGTGTTTTTTCCACACTAATACAAGTGCAAAAAGTGTTTTTTCCACACTAATACAAGTGCAAAAGTGGTTTCCTGCACCAACACAAGTGCGAAAAGTGGTTTATCAACACTAACACAAGTGCGAAAAGTGGTTTTTCAACACTAACACAAGTGTGAAAAGTGGTTTTTCAACACTAACACAAGTGCGAAAAGTGGTTTTTCAACACTAACACAAGTGCGAAAAGTTGTTTTTCTACACTAATACAAGTGCAAAAGTGGTTTCCTGCACCAACACAAGTGCGAAAAGTGGTTTTTCAACACTAACACAAGTGCGAAAAGTGGTTTTTCAACACTATCACCAGTGCAAAAAGTGTTTTTTCCACACTAATACAAGTGCAAAAGTGGTTTCCTGCACCAACACAAGTGCGAAAAGTGGTTTTTCAACACTAACACAAGTGCGAAAAGTGTTTTTTTCCACACTAATACAAGTGCAAAAGTGGTTTCCTGCACCAACACAAGTGCGAAAAGTGGTTTTTCAACACTAACACAAGTGTGAAAAGTGGTTTTTCAACACTAACACAAGTGCGAAAAGTGGTTTTTCAACACTAACACAAGTGCGAAAAGTGGTTTTTCTACACTAATACAAGTGCAAAAGGGGTTTCCTGCACCAACACAAGTGCGAAAAGTGGTTTTTCAACACTAACACAAGTGCGAAAAGTGGTTTTTCAACACTATCACAAGTGCAAAAAGTGTTTTTTCCACACTAATACAAGTGCAAAAGTGGTTTCCTGCACCAACACAAGTGCGAAAAGTGGTTTTTCAACACTAACACAAGTGCGAAAAGTGGTTTTTCAACACTAACACAAGTGCGAAAAGTGGTTTTTCAACACTAACACAAGTGCGAAAAGTGGTTTTTCTACACTAATACAAGTGCAAAAGGGGTTTCCTGCACCAACACAAGTGCGAAAAGTGGTTTTTCAACACTAACGCAAGTGCGAAAAGTGGTTTTTCAACACTATCACAAGTGCAAAAAGTGTTTTTTCCCACACTAATACAAGTGCAAAAGTGGTTTCCTGCACCAACACAAGTGCGAAAAGTGGTTTTTCAACACTAACACAAGTGCGAAAAGTGGTTTTTCAACACTAACACAAGTGCGAAAAGTGGTTTTTCCACACTAACACAAGTGCGAAAAGTGGTTTATCAACACTAACACAAGTACGAAAAGTGGTTTTTCAACACTAACACAAGTGCGAAAAGTGTTTTTTCCACACCAATACAAGTGCAAAAGTGGTTTCCTGCACCAACACAAGTGCGAAAACTGGTTTTTCAACACTAACACAAGTGTGAAAAGTGGTTTTTCAACACTAACACAAGTGGGAAAAGTGGTTTTTCAACACTAACACAAGTGCGAAAAGTGTTTTTTCCACACTAATACAAGTGCAAAAGTGGTTTCCTGCACCAACACAAGTGCGAAAAGTGTTTTTCAACACTAACACAAGTGTGAAAAGTGGTTTTTCAACACTAACACAAGTGCGAAAAGTGGTTTTTCAACAACCAACACAAGTGCGAAAAGTGGTTTTTCAACACTCACACAAGTGCAAAAGTAGTTTACTGCACCAACACAAGTGCGAAAACTGGTTTTTCAACACTAACACAAGTGCGAAAAGTGTTTTTTCCACACTAGTACAAGTGCAAAAGTGGTTTACTGCACCAACACAAGTGCGAAAAGTGGTTTTTAAACACTAACACAAGTGCGAAAAGTGGTTTTTTCAACACTAACACAAGTGCGAAAAGTGTTTTTTCCACACTAATACAAGTGCAAAAGTGGTTTCCTGCACCAACACAAATGCGAAAAGTGGTTTTTCAACACTAACACAAGTGCGAAAAGTGGTTTTTCAACACTAACACAAGTGCAAAAAGTGGTTTTTCAACACTATCACAAGTGCAAAAAGTGTTTTTTCCACACTAATACAAGTGCAAAAGTAGTTTCCTGCACCAACACAAGTGCGAAAAGTGGTTTTTCAACACTAACACAAGTGCGAAAAGTGGTTTTTCAAAACTAACACAAGTGCGAAAAGTGTTTTTTCCACACTAATACAAGTGCAAAGTGGTTTCCTGCACCAACACAAGTGCGAAAAGTGGTTTTTCAACACTAACACAAGTGCGAAAAGTGTTTTTTCCACAATAATACAAGTGCAAAAGTGGTTTTCCCACAATAATACAAGTGCAAAAGTGGTTTCCTGCA
>NW_027618197.1:0-82189 GCF_964187855.1 Myxine glutinosa | reverse complement strand
GTGTTGAAAAACCACTTTTCGCACCTGTGGTGGTGCAGGAAACCACGTTTGCACTTGTATTAGTGTGGACAAAACACTTTTCGCACTTGTGTTAGTGTTGAAAAACCACTTTTCGCACTTGTGTTAGTGTTGAAAAACCACTTTTCGCACTTGTGTTAGTGTTGAAAAACCACTTTTCGCACTTGTGTTGGTGAAGGAAACCACTTTTGCACTTGTATTAGTGTGGAAAATACACTTTTCGCACTTGTGTTAGTGTTGAAAAACCACTTTTCGCACTTGTGTTAGTGTTGAAAAACCACTTTTCGCACTTGTGTTGGTGCAGGAAACCACTTTTGCACTTGTATTAGTGTGGAAAAAACACTTTTCGCACTTGTGTTAGTGTTGAAAAACCACTTTTCGCACTTGTGTTAGTGTTGAAAAACCACTTTTCGCACTTTTGTTGGTGCAGGAAACCACTTTTGCACTTGCATTAGTGTGGAAAAAACACTTTTCGCACTTGTGTTAGTGTTGAAAAACCACTTTTCGCACTTGTGTTAGTGTTGAAAAACCACTTTTTGCACTTGTGTTAGTGTTGAAAAACCACTTTTCGCACTTGTGTTGGTGCAGGAAACCACTTTTGCACTTGTATTAGTGTGGAAAAAACACTTTTCGCACTTGTGTTAGTGTTGAAAAACCACTTTTCGCACTTGTGTTAGTGTTGAAAAACCACTTTTCGCACTTGTGTTAGTGTTGAAAACCCACTTTTCACACTTGTGTTGGTGTAGGAAACCACTTTTGCACTTATATTAGTGTGGAAAAAACACTTTTCGAACTTGTGTTAGTGTTGAAAAACCACTTTTCGCACTTGTGTTAGTGTTGAAAAACCACTTTTCGCACTTTTGTTAGTGTTGAAAAACCACTTTTCGCACTTGTGTTGGTGCAGGAAACCACTTTTGCACTTGTATTAGTGTGGAAAAAACACTTTTTGCACTTGTGATAGTGTTGAAAAACGACTTTTCGCACTTGTGTTAGTGTTGAAAAACCACTTTTCGCAATTGTGTTGGTGCAGGAAATCACTTTTGCACTTGTATTAGTGTGGAAAAACCACTTTTCGCACTTTTGTTGGTGCAGGAAACCACTTTTGCACTTGTATTAGTGTGGAAAAAACACTTTTCGCACTTGTGTTAGTGTTGAAAAACCACTTTTCGCACTTGTGTTAGTGTTGAAAAACCACTTTTCGCACTTGTGTTAGTGTTGAAAAACCACTTTTCGCACTTGTGTTGGTGCAGGAAACCACTTTTGCACTTGTATTAGTGTGGAAAAAACACTTTTCGCACTTGTGTTAGTGTTGAAAAACCACTTTTCGCACTTGTGTTAGTGTTGAAAAACCACTTTTCGCACTTGTGTTGGTGCAGGAAACCACTTTTGCACTTGCATTAGTGTGGAAAAAACACTTTTCACACTTGTATTAGTGTGGAAAAAACACTTTTCGCACTTGTGTTAATGTTGAAAAACCACTTTTCGCACTTGTGTTAGTGTTGAAAACCACTTTTCGCACTTGTGTTGGTGCAGGAAACCACTTTTGCACTTGTATTAGTGTGGAAAAAACACTTTTTGCACATGTGATAGTGTTGAAAAACCACTTTTCGCACTTGTGTTAGTGTTGAAAAACCACTTTTCGCACTTGTGTTAGTGTTGAAAAACCACTTTTCGCACTTGTGTTGGTGCAGGAAACCACTTTTGCACTTGTAATAGTGTGGAAAAAACACTTTTTGCACTTGTGATAGTGTTGAAAAACCACTTTTCGCACTTGTGTTAGTGTTGAAAAACCACTTTTCGCACTTGTGTTAGTGTTGAAAAACCACTTTTCGCACCTGTGGTGGTGCAGGAAACCACTTTTGCACTTGTATTAGTGTGGACAAAACACTTTTCGCACTTGTGTTAGTGTTGAAAAAGCACTTTTCGCACTTGTGTTAGTGTTGAAAAACCACTTTCGCACTTGTGTTAGTGTTGAAAAACCACTTTTCGCACTTGTGTTGGTGCAGGAAACCACTTTTGCACTTGTATTAGTGTGGAAAAACACTTTTCGCACTTGTGTTAGTGTTGAAAAACCACTTTTCGCACTTGTGTTAGTGTTGAAAAACCACTTTTCGCACTTGTGTTAGTGTTGAAAAACCACTTTTCGCACTTGTGTTGGTGCAGGAACCACTTTTGCACTTGTATTAGTGTGGAAAAAACACTTTTCACACTTGTATTAGTGTTGAAAAACCACTTTTCGCACTTGTGTTAGTGTTGAAAAACCACTTTTCGCACTTGTGTTAGTGTTGAAAAACCACTTTCTGCACTTGCGTTGGTGCAGGTAACCACTTTTGCACTTGTATTAGTGGAGAAAAAACACTTTTTGCACATGTGATAGTGTTGAAAAACCACTTTTCGCACTTGTGTTAGTGTTGAAAAAACCACTTTTCGCACTTGTGTTAGTGTTGAAAAACAACTTTTCGCACTTCTGTTGGTGCAGGAAACCACTTTTGCACTTGTAATAGTGTGGAAAAAACACTTTTTGCACTTGTGATAGTGTTGAAAAACCACTTTTTCCACACTTGTGTTAGTGTTGAAAAACCACTTTTCGCACTTGTGTTAGTGTTGAAAAACCACTTTTCGCACCTGTGGTGGTGCAGGAAACCACTTTTGCACTTGTATTAGTGTGGACAAAACACTTTTCGCACTTGTGTTAGTGTTGAAAAACCACTTTTAGCACTTGTGTTAGTGTTGAAAAACCACTTTTCGCACTTGTGTTAGTGTTGAAAAACCACTTTTCGCACTTGTGTTGGTGCAGGAAACCACTTTTGCACTTGTATTAGTGTGGAAAATACACTTTCGCACTTGTGTTAGTGTTGAAAAACCACTTTTCGCACTTGTGTTAGTGTTGAAAAACCACTTTTCGCACTTGTGTTGGTGCAGGAAACCACTTTTGCACTTGTATTAGTGTGGAAAAAACACTTTTCGCACTTGTGTTAGTGTTGAAAAACCACTTTTCGCACTTGTGTTAGTGTTGAAAAACCACTTTTCGCACTTTTGTTGGTGCAGGAAACCACTTTTGCACTTGTATTAGTGTGGAAAAAACACTTTTCGCACTTGTGTTAGTGTTGAAAAACCACTTTTCGCACTTGTGTTAGTGTTGAAAAACCACTTTTCGCACTTGTGTTAGTGTTGAAAAACCACTTTTCGCACTTGTGTTGGTGCAGGAAACCACTTTTGCACTTGTATTAGTGTGGAAAAAACACTTTTCGCACTTGTGTTAGTGTTGAAAAACCACTTTTCGCACTTGTGTTAGTGTTGAAAAACCACTTTTCGCACTTGTGTTAGTGTTGAAAACCCACTTTTCACACTTGTGTTGGTGTAGGAAACCACTTTTGCACTTATATTAGTGTGGAAAAAACACTTTTCGAACTTGTGTTAGTGTTGAAAAACCACTTTTCGCACTTGTGTTAGTGTTGAAAAACCACTTTTCGCACTTTTGTTAGTGTTGAAAAACCACTTTTCGCACTTGTGTTGGTGCAGGAAACCACTTTTGCACTTATATTAGTGTGGAAAAAACACTTTTCGAACTTGTGTTAGTGTTGAAAAACCACTTTTTGCACTTGTGATAGTGTTGAAAAACGACTTTTCGCACTTGTGTTAGTGTTGAAAAACCACTTTTCGCAATTGTGTTAGTGTTGAAAAACCACTTTTCGCACTTGTGTTGGTGCAGGAAACCACTTTTGCACTTGTATTAGTTTGGAAAAAACACTTTTTGCACTTGTGATAGTGTTGAAAAACCACTTTTCGCACTTGTGTTAGTGTTGAAAAACCACTTTTTGCACTTGTGTTAGTGTTGAAAAACCATTTTTCGCACTTGCGTTGGTGCAGGAAACCACTTTTGCACTTGTATTAGTGTGGAAAAAACACTTTTCGCACTTGTGTTAATGTTGAAAAACCACTTTTCGCACTTGTGTTAGTGTTGAAAAACCACTTTTCGCACTTGTGTTGGTGCAGGAAACCACTTTTGCACTTGTATTAGTGTGGAAAAAACACTTTTTGCACATGTGATAGTGTTGAAAAACCACTTTTCCCACTTGTGTTAGTGTTGAAAAACCACATTTCGCACTTGTGTTAGTGTTGAAAAACCACTTTTCGCACTTGTGTTGGTGCAGGAAACCACTTTTGCACTTGTAATAGTGTGGAAAAAACACTTTTTGCACTTGTGATAGTGTTGAAAAACCACTTTTCGCACTTGTGTTAGTGTTGAAAAACCACTTTTCGCACTTGTGTTAGTGTTGAAAAACCACTTTTCGCACCTGTGGTGGTGCAGGACACCACTTTTGCACTTGTATTAGTGTGGACAAAACACTTTTCGCACTTGTGTTAGTGTTGAAAAAGCACTTTTCGCACTTGTGTTAGTGTTGAAAAACCACTTTTCGCACTTGTGTTAGTGTTGAAAAACCACTTTTCGCACTTGTGTTGGTGCAGGAAACCACTTTTGCACTTGTATTAGTGTGGAAAAACACTTTTCGCACTTGTGTTAGTGTTGAAAAACCACTTTTCGCACTTGTGTTAGTGTTGAAAAACCACTTTTCGCACTTGTGTTAGTGTTGAAAAACCACTTTTCGCACTTGTGTTGGTGCAGGAAACCACTTTTGCACTTGTATTAGTGTGGAAAAAACACTTTTCACACTTGTATTAGTGTTGAAAAACCACTTTTCGCACTTGTGTTAGTGTTGAAAAACCACTTTTCGCACTTGTGTTAGTGTTGAAAAACCACTTTTTGCACTTGCGTTGGTGCAGGTAACCACTTTTGCACTTGTATTAGTGGAGAAAAAACACTTTTTGCACATGTGATAGTGTTGAAAAACCACTTTTCGCACTTGTGTTAGTGTTGAAAAACCACTTTTCGCACTTGTGTTAGTGTTGAAAAACCACTTTTCGCACTTCTGTTGGTGCAGGAAACCACTTTTGCACTTGTAATAGTGTGGAAAAAACACTTTTTGCACTTGTGATAGTGTTGAAAAACCACTTTTCACACTTGTGTTAGTGTTGAAAAACCACTTTTCGCACTTGTGTTAGTGTTGAAAAACCACTTTTCGCACCTGTGGTGGTGCAGGAAACCACTTTTGCACTTGTATTAGTGTGGACAAAACACTTTTCGCACTTGTGTTAGTGTTGAAAAACCACTTTTCGCACTTGTGTTAGTGTTGAAAAACCACTTTTCGCACTTGTGTTAGTGTTGAAAAACCACTTTTCGCACTTGTGTTGGTGCAGGAAACCACTTTTGCACTTGTATTAGTGTGGAAAATACACTTTTCGCACTTGTGTTAGTGTTGAAAAACCACTTTTCGCACTTGTGTTAGTGTTGAAAAACCACTTTTCGCACTTGTGTTGGTGCAGGAAACCACTTTTGCACTTGTATTAGTGTGGAAAAAACACTTTTCGCACTTGTGTTAGTGTTGAAAAACCACTTTTCGCACTTGTGTTAGTGTTGAAAAACCACTTTTCGCACTTTTGTTGGTGCAGGAAACCACTTTTGCACTTGTATTAGTGTGGAAAAAACACTTTTCGCACTTGTGTTAGTGTTGAAAAACCACTTTTCGCACTTGTGTTAGTGTTGAAAAACCACTTTTCGCACTTGTGTTGGTGTTGAAAAACCACTTTTCGCACTTGTGTTGGTGCAGGAAACCACTTTTGCACTTGTATTAGTGTGGAAAAAACACTTTTCGCACTTGTGTTAGTGTTGAAAAACCACTTTTCGCACTTGTGTTAGTGTTGAAAAACCACTTTTCGCACTTGTGTTAGTGTTGAAAACCTACTTTTCACACTTGTGTTGGTGTAGGAAACCACTTTTGCACTTATATTAGTGTGGAAAAAACACTTTTCGAACTTGTGTTAGTGTTGAAAAACCACTTTTCGCACTTGTGTTAGTGTTGAAAAACCACTTTTCGCACTTTTGTTAGTGTTGAAAAACCACTTTTCGCACTTGTGTTGGTGCAGGAAACCACTTTTGCACTTGTATTAGTGTGGAAAAAACACTTTTTGCACTTGTGATAGTGTTGAAAAACGACTTTTCGCACTTGTGTTAGTGTTGAAAAACCACTTTTCGCAATTGTGTTAGTGTTGAAAAACCACTTTTCGCACTTGTGTTGGTGCAGGAAACCACTTTTGCACTTGTATTAGTTTGGAAAAAACACTTTTTGCACTTGTGATAGTGTTGAAAAACCACTTTTCGCACTTGTGTTAGTGTTGAAAAACCACTTTTTGCACTTGTGTTAGTGTTGAAAAACCATTTTTCGCACTTGCGTTGGTGCAGGAAACCACTTTTGCACTTGTATTAGTGTGGAAAAAACACTTTTCGCACTTGTGTTAATGTTGAAAAACCACTTTTCGCACTTGTGTTAGTGTTGAAAAACCACTTTTCGCACTTGTGTTGGTGCAGGAAACCACTTTTGCACTTGTATTAGTGTGGAAAAAACACTTTTCGCACTTGTGTTAGTGTTGAAAAACCACTTTTCCCACTTGTGTTAGTGTTGAAAAACCACATTTCGCACTTGTGTTAGTGTTGAAAAACCACTTTTCGCACTTGTGTTGGTGCAGGAAACCACTTTTGCACTTGTAATAGTGTGGAAAAAACACTTTTTGCACTTGTGATAGTGTTGAAAAACCACTTTTCGCACTTGTGTTAGTGTTGAAAAACCACTTTTCTCACTTGTGTTAGTGTTGAAAAACCACTTTTCGCACCTGTGGTGGTGCAGGAAACCACTTTTGCACTTGTATTAGTGTGGACAAAACACTTTTCGCACTTGTGTTAGTGTTGAAAAAGCACTTTTCGCACTTGTGTTAGTGTTGAAAAACCACTTTTCGCACTTGTGTTAGTGTTGAAAAACCACTTTTCGCACTTGTGTTGGTGCAGGAAACCACTTTTGCACTTGTATTAGTGTGGAAAAACACTTTTTGCACTTGTGTTAGTGTTGAAAAACCACTTTTCGCACTTGTGTTAGTGTTGAAAAACCACTTTTCGCACTTGTGTTAGTGTTGAAAAACCACTTTTCGCACTTGTGTTGGTGCAGGAAACCACTTTTGCACTTGTATTAGTGTGGAAAAAACACTTTACGCACTTGTATTAGTGTTGAAAAACCACTTTTCACACTTGTGTTAGTGTTGAAAAACCACTTTTCGCACTTGTGTTAGTGTTGAAAAACCACTTTTCGCACTTGTGTTGGTGCAGGTAACCACTTTTGCACTTGTATTAGTGGAGAAAAAACACTTTTTGCACATGTGATAGTGTTGAAAAACCACTTTTCGCACTTGTGTTAGTGTTGAAAAACCACTTTTCGCACTTGTGTTAGTGTTGAAAAACCACTTTTCGCACTTGTGTTGGTGCAGGAAACCACTTTTGCACTTGTAATAGTGTGGAAAAAAACACTTTTTGCACTTGTGATAGTGTTGAAAAACCACTTTTCGCACTTGTGTTAGTGTTGAAAAACCACTTTTCGCACTTGTGTTAGTGTTGAAAAACCACTTTTCGCACCTGTGTTGGTGCAGGAACCACTTTTCACTTGTATTAGTGTGGACAAAACACTTTTCGCACTTGTGTTAGTGTTGAAAAACCACTTTTCGCACTTGTGTTAGTGTTGAAAAACCACTTTTCGCACTTGTGTTAGTGTTGAAAAACCACTTTTCGCACTTGTGTTGGTGCAGGAAACCACTTTTGCACTTGTATTAGTGTGGAAAATACACTTTTCGCACTTGTGTTAGTGTTGAAAAACCACTTTTCGCACTTGTGTTAGTGTTGAAAAAACACTTTTCGCACTTTTGTTGGTGCAGGAAACCACTTTTGCACTTGTATTAGTGTGGAAAAAACACTTTTCGCACTTGTGTTAGTGTTGAAAAACCACTTTTCGCACTTGTGTTAGTGTTGAAAAACCACTTTGCGCACTTGTGTTAGTGTTCAAAAACCACTTTTCGCACTTGTGTTGTTGCAGGAAACCACTTTTGCACTTGTATTAGTTTGGAAAAAACACTTTTCGCACTTGTGTTAGTGTTGAAAAACCACTTTTCGCACTTGTGTTAGTGTTGAAAAACCACTTTTCGCCCTTGTGTTGGTGCAGGAAACCACTTTTGCAGTTGTATTAGTGTCGAAAAAATACTTTTCGCACTTGTGTTAGTGTTGAAAAACCACTTTTCGCACTTGTGTTGGTGTTGAAAAACCACTTTTCGCACTTATGTTTGTGCAGGAAACCACTTTTGCACTTGTATTAGTGTGGAAAAAACACTTTTCGCACTTGTGTTATTGTTGAAAAACCACTTTTCGCACTTGTGTTAGTGTTAAAAAACCACTTTTCGCACTTGTGTTGGTGCAGGAAACCACTTTTGCACTTGTATTAGTGTGGAAAAAACACTTTTTGCACTTGTTATAGTGTTGAAAAACCACTTTTCGCACTTGTGTTAGTGTTGAAAAACCACTTTTCGCACCTGTGTTAGTGTTGAAAAACCACTTTTCGCACCTGTGGTGGTGCAGGAAACCACTTTTGCACTTGTATTAGTGTGGAAAATACACTTTTCGCACTTGTGTTAGTGTTGAAAAACCACTTTTCGCACTTGTGTTAGTGTTGAAAAACCACTTTTCACACTTGTGTTGGTGCAGGAAACCACTTTTGCACTTGTATTAGTGTGGAAAAAACACTTTTCGCACTTGTGTTAGTGTTGAAAAACCACTTTTCGCACTTGTGTTAGTGTTGAAAAACCACTTTTCGCACTTGTGTTAGTGTTGAAAAACCACTTTTCGCACTTGTGTTGGTGCAGGAAACCACTTTTGCACTTGTATTAGTGTGGAAAAAACACTTTTTGCACTTGTTATAGTGTTGAAAAACCACTTTTCGCACTTGTGTTAGTGTTGAAAAACCACTTTTCGCACTTGTGTTAGTGTTGAAAAACCACTTTTCGCACCTGTGGTGGTGCAGGAAACCACTTTTGCACTTGTATTAGTGTGGAAAATACACTTTTCGCACTTGTGTTAGTGTTGAAAAACCACTTTTCGCACTTGTGTTAGTGTTGAAAAACCACTTTTCACACTTGTGTTGGTGCAGGAAACCACTTTTGCACTTGTATTAGTGTGGAAAAAACACTTTTCGCACTTGTGTTAGTGTTGAAAAACCACTTTTCGCACTTGTGTTAGTGTTGAAAAACCACTTTTCGCACTTTTGTTGGTGCAGGAAACCACTTTTGCACTTGTATTAGTGTGGAAAAACCACTTTTCGCACTTGTGTTAGTGTTGAAAAACCACTTTTCGCACTTGTGTTAGTGTAGAAAAACCACTTTTCGCACTTGTGTTAGTGTTGAAAAACCACTTTTCGCACTTGTGTTCGTGTTGAAAAACCACTTTTTGCACTTGTGTTGGTGCAGGAAACCACTTTTGCACTTGTATTAGTGTGGAAAAACCACTTTTCGCACTTTTGTTGGTGCAGGAAACCACTTTTGCACTTGTATTAGTGTGGAAAAAACACTTTTCGCACTTGTGTTAGTGTTGAAAAACCACTTTTCGCACTTGTGTTAGTGTTGAAAACCCACTTTTCGCACTTGTGTTAGTGTTGAAAAACTACTTTTCGCACTTGTGTTGGTGCAGGAAACCACTTTTGCACTTGTATTAGTGTGGAAAAAACACTTTTCGCACTTGTGTTAGTGTTGAAAAACCACTTTTCGCACTTGTGTTAGTGTTGAAAAACCACTTTTCGCACTTGTGTTAGTGTTGAAAAACCACTTTTCGCACTTGTGTTGGTGTAGGAAACCACTTTTGCACTTGTATTAGTGTGGAAAAAACACTTTTCGAACTTGTGTTAGTGTTGAAAAACCACTTTTCGCACTTGTGTTAGTGTTGAAAAACCACTTTTCGCACTTGTGTTAGTGTTGAAAAACCACTTTTCGCACTTGTGTTGGTGCAGGAAACCACTTTTGCACTTGTATTAGTGTGGAAAAAACACTTTTCGCACTTGTGTTAGTGTTGAAAAACCACTTTTCGCACTTGTGTTAGTGTTGAAAAAACACTTTTCGCACTTGTGTTGGTGCAGGAAACCACTTTTGCACTTGTATTAGTGTGGAAAAAACACTTTTCACACTTGTATTAGTGTTGAAAAACCACTTTTCGCACTTGTGTTAGTGTTGAAAAACCACTTTTCGCACTTGTGTTAGTGTTGAAAAACCACTTTTCGCACTTGTGTTGGTGCAGTTAACCACTTTTTCACTTGTATTAGTGGAGAAAAAACACTTTTTGCACATGTGATAGTGTTGAAAAACCACTTTTCGCACTTGTGTTAGTGTTGAAAAACCACTTTTCGCACTTGTGTTAGTGTTGAAAAACCACTTTTCGCACTTGTGTTGGTGCAGGAAACCACTTTTGCACTTGTAATAGTGTGGAAAAAACACTTTTTGCACTTGTGATAGTGTTGAAAAACCACTTTTCGCACTTGTGTTAGTGTTGAAAAACCACTTTTCGAACTTGTGTTAGTGTTGAAAAACCACTTTTCGCACCTGTGGTGGTGCAGGAAACCACTTTTGCACTTGTATTAGTGTGGACAAAACACTTTTCGCACTTGTGTTAGTGTTGAAAAACCACTTTTCGCACTTGTGTTAGTGTTGAAAAACCACTTTGCGCACTTGTGTTAGTGTTGAAAAACCACTTTTCGCACTTGTGTTGGTGCAGGAAACCACTTTTGCACTTGTATTAGTGTGGAAAAACACTTTTCGCACTTGTGTTAGTGTTGAAAAACCACTTTTCGCACTTGTGTTAGTGTTGAAAAACCACTTTTCGCACTTGTGTTAGTGTTGAAAAACCACTTTTCGCACTTGTGTTGGTGCAGGAAACCACTTTTGCACTTGTATTAGTGGAGAAAAAACACTTTTTGCACATGTGATAGTGTTGAAAAACCACTTTTCGCACTTGTGTTAGTGTTGAAAAACCACTTTTCGCACTTGTGTTAGTGTTGAAAAACCACTTTTCGCACTTCTGTTGGTGCAGGAAACCACTTTTGCACTTGTAATAGTGTGGAAAAAACACTTTTTGCACTTGTGATAGTGTTGAAAAACCACTTTTCACACTTGTGTTAGTGTTGAAAAACCACTTTTCGCACTTGTGTTAGTGTTGAAAAACCACTTTTCGCACCTGTGGTGGTGCAGGAAACCACTTTTGCACTTGTATTAGTGTGGACAAAACACTTTTCGCACTTGTGTTAGTGTTGAAAAACCACTTTTCGCACTTGTGTTAGTGTTGAAAAACCACTTTTCACACTTGTGTTAGTGTTGAAAAACCACTTTTCGCACTTGTGTTGGTGCAGGAAACCACTTTTGCACTTGTATTAGTGTGGAAAATACACTTTTCGCACTTGTGTTAGTGTTGAAAAACCACTTTTCGCACTTGTGTTAGTGTTGAAAAACCACTTTTCGCACTTGTGTTGGTGCAGGAAACCACTTTTGCACTTGTATTAGTGTGGAAAAACACTTTTCGCACTTGTGTTAGTGTTGAAAAACCACTTTTCGCACTTGTGTTAGTGTTGAAAAACCACTTTTCGCACTTTTGTTGGTGCAGGAAACCACTTTTGCACTTGTATTAGTGTGGAAAAAACACTTTTCGCACTTGTGTTAGTGTTGAAAAACCACTTTTCGCACTTGTGTTAGTGTTGAAAAACCACTTTTCGCACTTGTGTTAGTGTTGAAAAACCACTTTTCGCACTTGTGTTGGTGCAGGAAACCACTTTTGCACTTGTATTAGTGTGGAAAAAACACTTTTCGCACTTGTGTTAGTGTTGAAAAACCACTTTTCGCACTTGTGTTAGTGTTGAAAAACCACTTTTCGCACTTGTGTTAGTGTTGAAAACCCACTTTTCGCACATGTGTTGGTGTAGGAAACCACTTTTGCACTTATATTAGTGTGGAAAAAACACTTTTCGAACTTGTGTTAGTGTTGAAAAACCACTTTTCGCACTTGTGTTAGTGTTGAAAAACCACTTTTCGCACTTTTGTTAGTGTTGAAAAACCACTTTTCGCACTTGTGTTGGTGCAGGAAACCACTTTTGCACTTGTACTAGTGTGGAAAAAACACTTTTTGCACTTGTGATAGTGTTGAAAAACGACTTTTCGCACTTGTGTTAGTGTTGAAAAACCACTTTTCGCAATGGTGTTAGTGTTGAAAAACCACTTTTCGCACTTGTGTTGGTGCAGGAAACCACTTTTGCACTTGTATTAGTGTGGAAAAAACACTTTTCGCACTTGCGTTAGTGTTGAAAAACCACTTTTCGCACTTGTGTTAGTGTTGAAAAACCACTTTTCGCACTTGTGTTGGTGCAGGAAACCACTTTTGCACTTGTATTAGTGTGGAAAAAACACTTTTCGCACTTGTGTTAGTGTTGAAAAACCACTTTTCGCACTTGTGTTAGTGTTGAAAAACCACTTTTCGCACTTGTGTTGGTGTAGGAAACCACTTTTGCACTTGTATTAGTGTGGAAAAAACACTTTTCACACTTGTGTTAGTGTTGAAAAACCACTTTTCGCACTTGTGTTAGTGTTGAAAAACCACTTTTCGCACTTGTGTTAGTGTTGAAAAACCACTTTTTGCACTTGTCTTGGTGCAGGAAACCACTTTTGCACTTGTAATAGTGTGGAAAAAACACTTTTTGCACTTGTGATAGTGTTGAAAAACCACTTTTCGCACTTGTGTTAGTTTTGAAAAACCACTTTTCGCACTTGTGTTAGTGTTGAAAAACCACTTTTTGCACTTGTGTTGGTGCAGGAAACCACTTTTGCACTTGTATTAGTGTGGACAAAACACTTTTCGCACTTGTGTTAGTGTTGAAAAACCACTTTTCGCACTTGTGTTAGTGTTGAAAAACCACTTTTCGCACTTGTGTTAGTGTTGAAAAACCACATTTCGCACTTGTGTTGGTGCAGGAAACCACTTTTGCACTTGTATTAGTGTGGAAAAAACACTTTTCGCACTTGTGTTAGTGTTGAAAAACCACTTTTCGCACTTGTGTTAGTGTTGAAAAACCACTTTTCGCACTTGTGTTGGTGCAGGAAACCACTTTTGCACTTGTATTAGTGTGGAAAAAACACTTTTCGCACTTGTGTTAGTGTTGAAAAACCACTTTTCGCACTTGTGTTAGTGTTGAAAAACCACTTTTCGCACTTGTGTTGGTGCAGGAAACCACTTTTGCACTTGTATTAGTGTGGAAAAAACACTTTTCGCGCTTGCGTTAGTGTTGAAAAACCACTTTTCGCACTTGTGTTAGTGTTGAAAAACCACTTTTCGCACTTGTGTTAGTGTTGAAAAACCACTTTTCGCACTTGTGTTGGTGCAGGAAACCACTTTTGCACTTGTATTAGTGTGGAAAAAACACTTTTCGCACTTGTGTTAGTGTTGAAAAATCACTTTTCGCACTTGTGTTAGTGTTGAAAAACCACTTTTCGCACCTGTGGTGGTGCAGGAAACCACTTTTGCACTTGTATTAGTGTGGACAAAACACTTTTCGCACTTGTGTTAGTGTTGAAAAACCACTTTTCGCACTAGTGTTAGTGTTGAAAAACCACTTTTCGCACTTGTGTTAGTGTTGAAAAACCACTTTTCGCACTTGTGTTGGTGCAGGAAACCACTTTTGCACTTGTATTAGTGTGGAAAATACACTTTTCGCACTTGTGTTAGTGTTGAAAAACCACTTTTCGCACTTGTGTTAGTGTTGAAAAACCACTTTTCGCACTTGTGTTGGTGCAGGAAACCACTTTTGCACTTGTATTAGTGTGGAAAAAACACTTTTCGCACTTGTGTTAGTGTTGAAAAACCACTTTTCGCACTTGTGTTAGTGTTGAAAAACCACTTTTCGCACTTTTGTTGGTGCAGGAAACCACTTTTGCACTTGTATTAGTGTGGAAAAAACACTTTTCGCACTTGTGTTAGTGTTGAAAAACCACTTTTCGCACTTGTGTTAGTGTTGAAAAACCACTTTTCGCACTTGTGTTAGTGTTGAAAAACCACTTTTCGCACTTGTGTTGGTGCAGGAAACCACTTTTGCACTTGTATTAGTGTGGAAAAAACACTTTTCGCACTTGTGTTAGTGTTGAAAAACCACTTTTCGCACTTGTGTTAGTGTTGAAAAACCACTTTTCGCACTTGTGTTAGTGTTGAAAACCCACTTTTCGCACTTGTGTTGGTGTAGGAAACCACTTTTGCACTTATATTAGTGTGGAAAAAACACTTTTCGAACTTGTGTTAGTGTTGAAAAACCACTTTTCGCACTTGTGTTAGTGTTGAAAAACCACTTTTCGCACTTTTGTTAGTGTTGAAAAACCACTTTTCGCACTTGTGTTGGTGCAGGAAACCACTTTTGCACTTGTATTAGTGTGGAAAAAACACTTTTTGCACTTGTGATAGTGTTGAAAAACGACTTTTCGCACTTGTGTTAGTGTTGAAAAACCACTTTTCGCAATTGTGTTAGTGTTGAAAAACCACTTTTCGCACTTGTGTTGGTGCAGGAAACCACTTTTGCACTTGTATTAGTGTGGAAAAAACACTTTTCGCACTTGCGTTAGTGTTGAAAAACCACTTTTCGCACTTGTGTTAGTGTTGAAAAACCACTTTTCACACTTGTGTTGGTTCAGGAAACCACTTTTGCACTTGTATTAGTGTGGAAAAAACACTTTTCGCACTTGTGTTAGTGTTGAAAAACCACTTTTCGCACTTGTGTTAGTGTTGAAAAACCACTTTTCGCACTTGTGTTGGTGTAGGAAACCACTTTTGCACTTGTATTAGTGTGGAAAAAACACTTTTCACACTTGTGTTAGTGTTGAAAAACCACTTTTCGCACTTGTGTTAGTGTTGAAAAACCACTTTTCGCACTTGTGTTAGTGTTGAAAAACCACTTTTTGCACTTGTCTTGGTGCAGGAAACCACTTTTGCACTTGTAATAGTGTGGAAAAAACACTTTTTGCACTTGTGATAGTGTTGAAAAACCACTTTTCGCACTTGTGTTAGTGTTGAAAAACCACTTTTCGCACTTGTGTTAGTGTTGAAAAACCACTTTTTGCACTTGTGTTGGTGCAGGAAACCACTTTTGCACTTGTATTAGTGTGGACAAAACACTTTTCGCACTTGTGTTAGTGTTGAAAAACCACTTTTCGCACTTGTGTTAGTGTTGAAAAACCACTTTTCGCACTTGTGTTAGTGTTGAAAAACCACATTTCGCACTTGTGTTGGTGCAGGAAACCACTTTTGCACTTGTATTAGTGTGGAAAAAACACTTTTCGCACTTGTGTTAGTGTTGAAAAACCACTTTTCGCACTTGTGTTAGTGTTGAAAAACCACTTTTCGCACTTGTGTTGGTGCAGGAAACCACTTTTGCACTTGTATTAGTGTGGAAAAAACACTTTTCGCACTTGTGTTAGTGTTGAAAAACCACTTTTCGCACTTGTGTTAGTGTTGAAAAACCACTTTTCGCACTTGTGTTGGTGCAGGAAACCACTTTTGCACTTGTATTAGTGTGGAAAAAACACTTTTCGCGCTTGTGTTAGTGTTGAAAAACCACTTTTCGCACTTGTGTTAGTGTTGAAAAACCACTTTTCGCACTTGTGTTAGTGTTGAAAAACCACTTTTCGCACTTGTGTTGGTGCAGGAAACCACTTTTGCACTTGTATTAGTGTGGAAAAAATACTTTTCACACTTGTGTTAGTGTTGAAAAATCACTTTTCGCACTTGTGTTAGTGTTGAAACACCACTTTTCGCACTTGTGTTGGTGCAGGAAACCACATTTGCACTTGTATTAGTGTGGAAAAAACACTTTTTGCACTTGTGATAGTGTTGAAAAACCACTTTTTGCACTTGTGTTAGTGTTGAAAAACCACTTTTTGCACTTGCGTTAGTGTTGAAAAACCACTTTTCGCACTTGTGTTGGTGCAGGAAACCACTTTTGCACTTGTATTAGTGTGGAAAAAACACTTTTCGCACTTGTGTTAGTGTTGAAAAACCACTTTTCGCACTTGTGTTAGTGTTGAAAAACCACTTTTCGCACTTGTGTTGGTGCAGGAAACCACTTTTGCACTTGTATTAGTGTGGAAAAAACACTTTTTGCACTTGTGATAGTGTTGAAAAACCACTTTTCGCACTTGTGTTAGTGTTGAAAAACCACTTTTTGCACTTGTGTTAGTGTTGAAAAACCATTTTTCGCACTTGCGTTGGTGCAGGAAACCACTTTTGCACTTGTATTAGTGTGGAAAAAACACTTTTCGAACTTGTGTTAGTGTTGAAAAACCACTTTTCGCACTTGTGTTAGTGTTGAAAAACCACTTTTCGCACTTGTGTTGGTGCAGGAAACCACTTTTGCACTTGTATTAGTGTGGAAAAAACACTTTTCGCACTTGTGTTAGTGTTGAAAAACCACTTTTCCCACTTGTGTTAGTGTTGAAAAACCACATTTCGCACTTGTGTTAGTGTTGAAAAACCACTTTTCGCACTTGTGTTGGTGCAGGAAACCACTTTTGCACTTGTAATAGTGTGGAAAAAACACTTTTTGCACTTGTGATAGTGTTGAAAAACCACTTTTCGCACTTGTGTTAGTGTTGAAAAACCACTTTTCACACTTGTGTTAGTGTTGAAAAACCACTTTTCGCACCTGTGGTGGTGCAGGAAACCACTTTTGCACTTGTATTAGTGTGGACAAAACACTTTTCGCACTTGTGTTAGTGTTGAAAAAGCAATTTTCGCACTTGTGTTAGTGTTGAAAAACCAATTTTCGCACTTGTGTTAGTGTTGAAAAACCACTTTTCGCACTTGTGTTGGTGCAGGAAACCACTTTTGCACTTGTATTAGTGTGGAAAAACACTTTTCGCACTTGTGTTGGTGCAGGTAACCACTTTTGCACTTGTATTAGTGGAGAAAAAACACTTTTTGCACATGTGATAGTGTTGAAAAACCACTTTTCGCACTTGTGTTAGTGTTGAAAAACCACTTTTGGCACTTGTGTTAGTGTTGAAAAACCACTTTTCGCACTTGTGTTGGTGCAGGAAACCACTTTTGCACTTGTAATAGTGTGGAAAAAACACTTTTTGCACTTGTGATAGTGTTGAAAAACCACTTTTCGCACCTGTGGTGGTGCAGGAAACCACTTTTGCACTTGTATTAGTGTGGACAAAACACTTTTCGCACTTGTGTTAGTGTTGAAAAACCACTTTTCGCACTTGTGTTAGTGTTGAAAAACCACTTTTCGCACTTGTGTTAGTGTTGAAAAACCACTTTTCGCACTTGTGTTGGTGCAGGAAACCACTTTTGCACTTGTATTAGTGTGGAAAAACACTTTTCGCACTTGTGTTAGTGTTGAAAAACCACTTTTCGCACTTGTGTTAGTGTTGAAAAACCACTTTACGCACTCGTGTTAGTGTTGAAAAACCTCTTTTCGCACTTGTGTTGGTGCAGGAAACCACTTTTGCACTTGTATTAGTGTGGAAAAAACACTTTACGCACTTGTATTAGTGTTGAAAAACCACTTTTCGCACTTGTGTTAGTGTTGAAAAACCACTTTTCGCACTTGTGTTAGTGTTGAAAAACCACTTTTCGCACTTGTGTTGGTGCAGGTAACCACTTTTGCACTTGTATTAGTGGAGAAAAAACACTTTTTGCACATGTGATAGTGTTGAAAAACCACTTTTCGCACTTGTGTTAGTGTTGAAAAACCACTTTTCGCACTTGTGTTAGTGTTGAAAAACCACTTTTCGCACTTGTGTTGGTGCAGGAAACCACTTTTGCACTTGTAATAGTGTGGACAAAACACTTTTTGCACTTGTGATAGTGTTGAAAAACCACTTTTCGCACTTGTGTTAGTGTTGAAAAACCACTTTTTGCACTTGTGTTAGTGTTGAAAAACCACTTTTCGCACCTGTGTTGGTGCAGGGAACCACTTTTGCACTTGTATTAGTGTGGAAAATACACTTTTCGCACTTGTGTTAGTGTTGAAAAACCACTTTTCGCACTTGTGTTAGTGTTGAAAAACCACTTTTCGCACTTGTGTTCGTGCAGGAAACCACTTTTGCACTTGTATTAGTGTGGAAAAAACACTTTTCGCACTTGTGTTAGTGTTCAAAAACCACTTTTCGCACTTGTGTTAGTGTTGAAAAACCACTTTTCGCACTTTTGTTGGTGCAGGAAACCACTTTTGCACTTGTATTAGTGTGGAAAAAACACTTTTCGCACTTGTGTTAGTGTTGAAAAACCACTTTTCGCACTTGTGTTAGTGTTGAAAAACCACTTTTCGCACTTGTGTTGGTGCAGGAAACCACTTTTGCACTTGTATTAGTGTGGAAAAAACACTTTTCGCACTTGTGATAGTGTTGAAAAACCACTTTTCGCACTTGTGTTAGTGTTGAAAAACCACTTTTTGCACTTGTGTTAGTGTTGAAAAACCATTTTTCGCACTTGCGTTGGTGCAGGAAACCACTTTTGCACTTGTATTAGTGTGGAAAAAACACTTTTCGCACTTGTGTTAGTGTTGAAAAACCACTTTTCGCACTTGTGTTAGTGTTGAAAAACCACTTTTCGCACTTGTGTTGGTGCAGGAAACCACTTTTGCACTTGTATTAGTGTGGAAAAAACACTTTTCGCACTTGTGTTAGTGTTGAAAAACCACTTTTCCCACTTGTGTTAGTGTTGAAAAACCACATTTCGCACTTGTGTTAGTGTTGAAAAACCACTTTTCGCACTTGTGTTGGTGCAGGAAACCACTTTTGCACTTGTAATAGTGTGGAAAAAACACTTTTTGCACTTGTGATAGTGTTGAAAAACCACTTTTCGCACTTGTGTTAGTGTTGAAAAACCACTTTTCACACTTGTGTTAGTGTTGAAAAACCACTTTTCGCACCTGTGGTGGTGCAGGAAACCACTTTTGCACTTGTATTAGTGTGGACAAAACACTTTTCGCACTTGTGTTAGTGTTGAAAAAGCACTTTTCGCACTTGTGTTAGTGTTGAAAAACCACTTTTCGCACTTGTGTTAGTGTTGAAAAACCACTTTTCGCACTTGTGTTGGTGCAGGAAACCACTTTTGCACTTGTATTAGTGTGGAAAAACACTTTTCGCACTTGTGTTGGTGCAGGTAACCACTTTTGCACTTGTATTAGTGGAGAAAAAACACTTTTTGCACATGTGATAGTGTTGAAAAACCACTTTTCACACTTGTGTTAGTGTTGAAAAACCACTTTTCGCACTTGTGTTAGTGTTGAAAAACCACTTTTCGCACTTGTGTTGGTCAAGGAAACCACTTTTGCACTTGTAATAGTGTGGAAAAAACACTTTTTGCACTTGTGATAGTGTTGAAAAACCACTTTTCGCACCTGTGGTGGTGCAGGAAACCACTTTTGCACTTGTATTAGTGTGGACAAAACACTTTTCGCACTTGTGTTAGTGTTGAAAAAGCACTTTTCGCACTTGTGTTAGTGTTGAAAAACCACTTTTCGCACTTGTGTTAGTGTTGAAAAACCACTTTTCGCACTTGTGTTGGTGCAGGAAACCACTTTTGCACTTGTATTAGTGTGGAAAAACACTTTTCGCACTTGTGTTAGTGTTGAAAAACCACTTTTCGCACTTGTGTTAGTGTTGAAAAACCACTTTTCGCACTCGTGTTAGTGTTGAAAAACCACTTTTTGCACTTGTGTTGGTGCAGGAAACCACTTTTGCACTTGTATTAGTGTGGAAAAAACACTTTACGCACTTGTATTAGTGTTGAAAAACCACTTTTCGCACTTGTGTTAGTGTTGAAAAACCACTTTTCGCACTTGTGTTAGTGTTGAAAAACCACTTTTCGCACTTGTGTTAGTGTTGAAAAACCACTTTTCGCACTTGTGTTGGTGCAGGAAACCACTTTTGCACTTGTAATAGTGTGGAAAAAAACACTTTTTGCACTTGTGATAGTGTTGAAAAACCACTTTTCGCACTTGTGTTAGTGTTGAAAAACCACTTTTCGCACTTGTGTTAGTGTTGAAAAACCACTTTTCGCACCTGTGTTGGTGCAGGGAACCACTTTTCACTTGTATTAGTGTGGACAAAACACTTTTCACACTTGTGTTAGTGTTGAAAAACCACTTTTCGCACTTGTGTTAGTGTTGAAAAACCACTTTTCGCACTTGTGTTAGTGTTGAAAAACCACTTTTCGCACTTGTGTTGGCGCAGGAAACCACTTTTGCACTTGTATTAGTGTGGAAAATACACTTTTCGCACTTGTGTTAGTGTTGAAAAACCACTTTTCGCACTTGTGTTAGTGTTGAAAAACCACTTTTCGCACTTGTGTTCGTGCAGGAAACCACTTTTGCACTTGTATTAGTGTGGAAAAAACACTTTTCGCACTTGTGTTAGTGTTGAAAAACCACTTTTCGCACTTGTGTTAGTGTTGAAAAACCACTTTTCGCACTTTTGTTGGTGCAGGAAACCACTTTTGCACTTGTATTAGTGTGGAAAAAACACTTTTCGCACTTGTGTTAGTGTTGAAAACCACTTTTCGCACTTGTGTTAGTGTTGAAAAACCACTTTTCGCACTTGTGTTAGTGTTGAAAAACCACTTTTCGCACTTGTGTTGGTGCAGGAAACCACTTTTGCACTTGTACTAGTGTGGAAAAAACACTTTTCGCACTTGTGTTAGTGTTGAAAAACCACTTTTCGCACTTGTGTTAGTGTTGAAAAACCACTTTTCGCACTTGTGTTAGTGTTGAAAAACCACTTTTCGCACTTGTGTTGGTGTAGGAAACCACTTTTGCACTTGTATTAGTGTGGAAAAAAACACTTTTCGAACTTGTGTTAGTGTTGAAAAACCACTTTTCGCACTTGTGTTAGTGTTGACAAACCACTTTTCGCACTTGTGTTAGTGTTGAAAAACCACTTTTCGCACTTGTGTTGGTGCAGGAAACCACTTTTGCACTTGTATTAGTGTGGAAAACCACTTTTCGTACTTGTGTTAGTGTTGAAAAACCACTTTTCGCACTTGTGTTTGTGCAGGAAACCACTTTTGCACTTGTATTAGTGTGGAAAAAACACTTTTCGCACTTGTGTTAGTGTTGAAAAACCACTTTTCGCACTTGTGTTAGTGTTGAAAAACCACTTTTCGCACTTGTGTTAGTGTTGAAAACCCACTTTTCGCACTTGTGTTGGTGTAGGAAACCACTTTTGCACTTATATTAGTGTGGAAAAAACACTTTTCGAACTTGTGTTAGTGTTGAAAAACCACTTTTCGCACTTGTGTTAGTGTTGAAAAACCACTTTTCGCACTTTTGTTAGTGTTGAAAAACCACTTTTCGCACTTGTGTTGGTGCAGGAAACCACTTTTGCACTTGTATTAGTGTGGAAAAAACACTTTTTGCACTTGTGATAGTGTTGAAAAACGACTTTTCGCACTTGTGTTAGTGTTGAAAAACCACTTTTCGCAATTGTGTTAGTGTTGAAAAACCACTTTTTGCACTTGTGTTGGTGCAGGAAACCACTTTTGCACTTTTATTAGTGTGGAAAAAACACTTTTCGCACTTGCGTTAGTGTTGAAAAACCACTTTTCGCACTTGTGTTAGTGTTGAAAAACCACTTTTCGCACTTGTGTTGGTGCAGGAAACCACTTTTGCACTTGTATTAGTGTGGAAAAAACACTTTTCGCACTTGTGTTAGTGTTGAAAAACCACTTTTCGCACTTGTGTTAGTGTTGAAAAACCACTTTTCGCACTTGTGTTGGTGTAGGAAACCACTTTTGCACTTGTATTAGTGTGGAAAAAACACTTTTCACACTTGTGTTAGTGTTGAAAAACCACTTTTCGCACTTGTGTTAGTGTTGAAAAACCACTTTTCGCACTTGTGTTAGTGTTGAAAAACCACTTTTTGCACTTGTCTTGGTGCAGGAAACCACTTTTGCACTTGTAATAGTGTGGAAAAAACACTTTTTGCACTTGTGATAGTGTTGAAAAACCACTTTTTGCACTTGTGTTAGTGTTGAAAAACCACTTTTCGCACTTGTGTTAGTGTTGAAAAACCACTTTTTGCACTTGTGTTGGTGCAGGAAACCACTTTTGCACTTGTATTAGTGTGGACAAAACACTTTTCGCACTTGTGTTATTGTTGAAAAACCACTTTTCGCACTTGTGTTAGTGTTGAAAAACCACTTTTCGCACTTGTGTTAGTGTTGAAAAACCACATTTCGCACTTGTGTTGGTGCAGGAAACCACTTTTGCACTTGTATTAGTGTGGAAAAAACACTTTTCGCACTTGTGTTCGTGTTGAAAAACCACTTTTCGCACTTGTGTTAGTGTTGAAAAAACACTTTTCGCACTTGTGTTGGTGCAGAAAACCACTTTTGCACTTGTATTAGTGTGGAAAAAACACTTTTCGCACTTGTGTTAGTGTTGAAAAACCACTTTTCGCACTTGTGTTAGTGTTGAAAAACCACTTTTCGCACTTGTGTTGGTGCAGGAAACCACTTTTGCACTTGTATTAGTGTGGAAAAAACACTTTTCGCGCTTGTGTTAGTGTTGAAAAACCACTTTTCGCACTTGTGTTAGTGTTGAAAAACCACTTTTCGCACTTGTGTTAGTGTTGAAAAACCACTTTTCGCACTTGTGTTGGTGCAGGAAACCACTTTTGCACTTGTATTAGTGTGGAAAAAACACTTTTCGCACTTGTGTTAGTGTTGAAAAATCACTTTTCGCACTTGTGTTAGTGTTGAAAAACCACTTTTCGCACCTGTGGTGGTGCAGGAAACCACTTTTGCACTTGTATTAGTGTGGACAAAACACTTTTCGCACTTGTGTTAGTGTTGAAAAACCACTTTTCTCACTTGTGTTAGTGTTGAAAAACCACTTTTCACACTTGTGTTAGTGTTGAAAAACCACTTTTCGCACTTGTGTTGGTGCAGGAAACCACTTTTGCACTTGTATTAGTGTGGAAAATACACTTTTCGAACTTGTGTTAGTGTTGAAAAACCACTTTTCGCACTTGTGTTAGTGTTGAAAAACCACTTTTCGCACTTGTGTTGGTGCAGGAAACCACTTTTGCACTTGTATTAGTGTGGAAAAAACACTTTTCGCACTTGTGTTAGTGTTGAAAAACCACTTTTCGCACTTGTGTTAGTGTTGAAAAACCACTTTTCGCACTTTTGTTGGTGCAGGAAACCACTTTTGCACTTGTATTAGTGTGGAAAAAACACTTTTCGCACTTGTGTTAGTGTTGAAAAACCACTTTTCGCACTTGTGTTAGTGTTGAAAAACCACTTTTCGCACTTGTGTTAGTGTTGAAAAACCACTTTTCGCACTTGTGTTGGTGCAGGAAACCACTTTTGCACTTGTATTAGTGTGGAAAAAACACTTTTCGCACTTGTGTTAGTGTTGAAAAACCACTTTTCGCACTTGTGTTAGTGTTGAAAAACCACTTTTCGCACTTGTGTTAGTGTTGAAAACCCACTTTTCGCACTTGTGTTGGTGTAGGAAACCACTTTTGCACTTATATTAGTGTGGAAAAAACACTTTTCGAACTTGTGTTAGTGTTGAAAAACCACTTTTCGCACTTGTGTTAGTGTTGAAAAACCACTTTTCGCACTTTTGTTAGTGTTGAAAAACCACTTTTCGCACTTGTGTTGGTGCAGGAAACCACTTTTGCACTTGTATTAGTGTGGAAAAAACACTTTTTGCACTTGTGATAGTGTTGAAAAACGACTTTTCGAACTTGTGTTAGTGTTGAAAAACCACTTTTCGCAATTGTGTTAGTGTTGAAAAACCACTTTTCGCACTTGTGTTGGTGCATGAAACCACTTTTGCACTTGTATTAGTGTGGAAAAAACACTTTTCGCACTTGCGTTAGTGTTGAAAAACCACTTTTCGCACTTGTGTTAGTGTTGAAAAACCACTTTTCGCACTTGTGTTGGTGCAGGAAACCACTTTTGCACTTGTATTAGTGTGGAAAAAACACTTTTCGCACTTGTGTTAGTGTTGAAAAACCACTTTTCGCACTTGTGTTAGTGTTGAAAAACCACTTTTCGCACTTGTGTTGGTGTAGGAAACCACTTTTGCACTTGTATTAGTGTGGAAAAAACACTTTTCACACTTGTGTTAGTGTTGAAAAACCACTTTTCGCACTTGTGTTAGTGTTGAAAAACCACTTTTCGCACTTGTGTTAGTGTTGAAAAACCACTTTTTGCACTTGTCTTGGTGCAGGAAACCACTTTTGCACTTGTAATAGTGTGGAAAAAACACTTTTTGCACTTGTGATAGTGTTGAAAAACCACTTTTCGCACTTGTGTTAGTGTTGAAAAACCACTTTTCGCACTTGTGTTAGTGTTGAAAAACCACTTTTTGCACTTGTGTTGGTGCAGGAAACCACTTTTGCACTTGTATTAGTGTGGACAAAACACTTTTCGCACTTGTGTTAGTGTTGAAAAACCACTTTTCGCACTTGTGTTAGTGTTGAAAAACCACTTTTCGCACTTGTGTTGGTGTAGGAAACCACTTTTGCACTTGTATTAGTGTGGAAAAAACACTTTTCACACTTGTGTTAGTGTTGAAAAACCACTTTTCGCACTTGTGTTAGTGTTGAAAAACCACTTTTCGCACTTGTGTTAGTGTTGAAAAACCACTTTTTGCACTTGTCTTGGTGCAGGAAACCACTTTTGCACTTGTAATAGTGTGGAAAAAACACTTTTTGCACTTGTGATAGTGTTGAAAAACCACTTTTCGCACTTGTGTTAGTGTTGAAAAACCACTTTTCGCACTTGTGTTAGTGTTGAAAAACCACTTTTTGCACTTGTGTTGGTGCAGGAAACCACTTTTGCACTTGTATTAGTGTGGACAAAACACTTTTCGCACTTGTGTTAGTGTTGAAAAACCACTTTTCGCACTTGTGTTAGTGTTGAAAAACCACTTTTCGCACTTGTGTTAGTGTTGAAAAACCACATTTCGCACTTGTGTTGGTGCAGGAAACCACTTTTGCACTTGTATTAGTGTGGAAAAAACACTTTTCGCACTTGTGTTAGTGTTGAAAAACCACTTTTCGCACTTGTGTTAGTGTTGAAAAACCACTTTTCGCACTTGTGTTAGTGTTGAAAACCCACTTTTCGCACTTGTGTTGGTGTAGGAAACCACATTTGCACTTATATTAGTGTGGAAAAAACACTTTTCGAACTTGTGTTAGTGTTGAAAAACCACTTTTCGCACTTGTGTTAGTGTTGAAAAACCACTTTTCGCACTTTTGTTAGTGTTGAAAAACCACTTTTCGCACTTGTGTTGGTGCAGGAAACCACTTTTGCACTTGTATTAGTGTGGAAAAAACACTTTTTGCACTTGTGATAGTGTTGAAAAACGACTTTTCGAACTTGTGTTAGTGTTGAAAAACCACTTTTCGCAATTGTGTTAGTGTTGAAAAACCACTTTTCGCACTTGTGTTGGTGCATGAAACCACTTTTGCACTTGTATTAGTGTGGAAAAAACACTTTTCGCACTTGCGTTAGTGTTGAAAAACCACTTTTCGCACTTGTGTTAGTGTTGAAAAACCACTTTTCGCACTTGTGTTGGTGCAGGAAACCACTTTTGCACTTGTATTAGTGTGGAAAAAACACTTTTCGCACTTGTGTTAGTGTTGAAAAACCACTTTTCGCACTTGTGTTAGTGTTGAAAAACCACTTTTCGCACTTGTGTTGGTGTAGGAAACCACTTTTGCACTTGTATTAGTGTGGAAAAAACACTTTTCACACTTGTGTTAGTGTTGAAAAACCACTTTTCGCACTTGTGTTAGTGTTGAAAAACCACTTTTCGCACTTGTGTTAGTGTTGAAAAACCACTTTTTGCACTTGTCTTGGTGCAGAAAACCACTTTTGCACTTGTAATAGTGTGGAAAAAACACTTTTTGCACTTGTGATAGTGTTGAAAAACCACTTTTCGCACTTGTGTTAGTGTTGAAAAACCACTTTTCGCACTTGTGTTAGTGTTGAAAAACCACTTTTTGCACTTGTGTTGGTGCAGGAAACCACTTTTGCACTTGTATTAGTGTGGACAAAACACTTTTCGCACTTGTGTTAGTGTTGAAAAACCACTTTTCGCACTTGTGTTAGTGTTGAAAAACCACTTTTCGCACTTGTGTTAGTGTTGAAAAACCACATTTCGCACTTGTGTTGGTGCAGGAAACCACTTTTGCACTTGTATTAGTGTGGAAAAAACACTTTTCGCACTTGTGTTAGTGTTGAAAAACCACTTTTCGCACTTGTGTTAGTGTTGAAAAACCACTTTTCGCACTTGTGTTGGTGCAGGAAACCACTTTTGCACTTGTATTAGTGTGGAAAAAACACTTTTCGCACTTGTGTTAGTGTTGAAAAACCACTTTTTGCACTTGTGTTAGTGTTGAAAAACCACTTTTCACACTTGTGTTGGTGCAGGAAACCACTTTTGCACTTGTATTAGTGTGGAAAAAACACTTTTCGCGCTTGTGTTAGTGTTGAAAAACCACTTTTCGCACTTGTGTTAGTGTTGAAAAACCACTTTTCGCACTTGTGTTAGTGTTGAAAAACCACTTTTCGCACTTGTGTTGGTGCAGGAAACCACTTTTGCACTTGTATTAGTGTGGAAAAAACACTTTTCGCACTTGTGTTAGTGTTGAAAAATCACTTTTCGCACTTGTGTTAGTGTTGAAACACCACTTTTCGCACTTGTGTTGGTGCAGGAAACCACATTTGCACTTGTATTAGTGTGGAAAAAACACTTTTTGCACTTGTGATAGTGTTGAAAAACCACTTTTCGCACTTGTGTTAGTGTTGAAAAACCACTTTTTGCACTTGTGTTAGTGTTGAAAAACCACTTTTCGCACTTGTGTTGGTGCAGGAAACCACTTTTGCACTTGTATTAGTGTGGAAAAAACACTTTTCGCACTTGTGTTAGTGTTGAAAAACCACTTTTCGCACTTGTGTTAGTGTTGAAAAACCACTTTTCGCACTTGTGTTGGTGCAGGAAACCACTTTTGCACTTGTATTAGTGTGGAAAAAACACTTTTTGCACTTGTGATAGTGTTGAAAAACCACTTTTCGCACTTGTGTTAGTGTTGAAAAACCACTTTTTGCACTTGTGTTAGTGTTGAAAAACCACTTTTCGCACTTGTGTTAGTGTTGAAAAACCACTTTTTGCACTTGTGTTAGTGTTGAAAAACCATTTTTCGCACTTGCGTTGGTGCAGGAAACCACTTTTGCACTTGTATTAGTGTGGAAAAAACACTTTTCGCACTTGTGTTAGTGTTGAAAAACCACTTTTCGCACTTGTGTTAGTGTTGAAAAACCACTTTTCGCGCTTGTGTTGGTGCAGGAAACCACTATTGCACTTGTATTATTGTGGAAAAAACACTTTTCGCACTTGTGTTAGTGTTGAAAAACCACTTTTCCCACTTGTGTTAGTGTTGAAAAACCACATTTCGCACTTGTGTTAGTGTTGAAAAACCACTTTTCGCACTTGTGTTGGTGCAGGAAACCACTTTTGCACTTGTATTAGTGTGGAAAAAACACTTTTTGCACTTGTGATAGTGTTGAAAAACCACTTTTCGCACTTGTGTTAGTGTTGAAAAACCACTTTTTGCACTTGTGTTAGTGTTGAAAAACCACTTTTCGCACTTGTGTTGGTGCAGGAAACCACTTTTGCACTTGTATTAGTGTGGAAAAAACACTTTTCGCACTTGTGTTAGTGTTGAAAAACCACTTTTCGCACTTGTGTTAGTGTTGAAAAACCACTTTTCGCACTTGTGTTGGTGCAGGAAACCACTTTTGCACTTGTATTAGTGTGGAAAAAACACTTTTTGCACTTGTGATAGTGTTGAAAAACCACTTTTCGCACTTGTGTTAGTGTTGAAAAACCACTTTTTGCACTTGTGTTAGTGTTGAAAAACCACTTTTCGCACTTGTGTTAGTGTTGAAAAACCACTTTTTGCACTTGTGTTAGTGTTGAAAAACCATTTTTCGCACTTGCGTTGGTGCAGGAAACCACTTTTGCACTTGTATTAGTGTGGAAAAAACACTTTTCGCACTTGTGTTAGTGTTGAAAAACCACTTTTCGCACTTGTGTTAGTGTTGAAAAACCACTTTTCGCGCTTGTGTTGGTGCAGGAAACCACTATTGCACTTGTATTATTGTGGAAAAAACACTTTTCGCACTTGTGTTAGTGTTGAAAAACCACTTTTCCCACTTGTGTTAGTGTTGAAAAACCACATTTCGCACTTGTGTTAGTGTTGAAAAACCACTTTTCGCACTTGTGTTGGTGCAGGAAACCACTTTTGCACTTGTAATAGTGTGGAAAAAACACTTTTTGCACTTGTGATAGTGTTGAAAAACCACTTTTCGCACTTGTGTTAGTGTTGAAAAACCACTTTTCGCACTTGTGTTAGTGTTGAAAAACCACTTTTCGCACCTGTGGTGGTGCAGGAAACCACTTTTGCACTTGTATTAGTGTGGACAAAACACTTTTCGCACTTGTGTTAGTGTTGAAAAAGCACTTTTCGCACTTGTGTTAGTGTTGAAAAACCACTTTTCGCACTTGTGTTAGTGTTGAAAAACCACTTTTCGCACTTGTGTTGGTGCAGGAAACCACTTTTGCACTTGTATTAGTGTGGAAAAACACTTTTCGCACTTGTGTTGGTGCAGGTAACCACTTTTGCACTTGTATTAGTGGAGAAAAAACACTTTTTGCACATGTGATAGTGTTGAAAAACCACTTTTCGCACTTGTGTTAGTGTTGAAAAACCACTTTTCGCACTTGTGTTAGTGTTGAAAAACCACTTTTCGCACTTGTGTTGGTGCAGGAAACCACTTTTGCACTTGTAATAGTGTGGAAAAAACACTTTTTGCACTTGTGATAGTGTTGAAAAACCACTTGTCGCACTTGTGTTAGTGTTGAAAAACCACTTTTCGCACTTGTGTTAGTGTTGAAAAACCACTTTTCGCACCTGTGGTGGTGCAGGAAACCACTTTTGCACTTGTATTAGTGTGGACAAAACACTTTTCGCACTTGTGTTAGTGTTGAAAAAGCACTTTTCGCACTTGTGTTAGTGTTGAAAAACCAATTTTCGCACTTGTGTTAGTGTTGAAAAACCACTTTTCGCACTTGTGTTGGTGCAGGAAACCACTTTTGCACTTGTATTAGTGTGGAAAAACACTTTTCGCACTTGTGTTAGTGTTGAAAAACCACTTTTCGCACTTGTGTTAGTGTTGAAAAACCACTTTTCGCACTTGTGTTAGTGTTGAAAAACCACTTTTCGCACTTGTGTTGGTGCAGGAAACCACTTTTGCACTTGTATTAGTGTGGAAAAAACACTTTACGCACTTGTATTAGTGTTGAAAAACCACTTTTCGCACTTGTGTTAGTGTTGAAAAACCACTTTTCGCACTTGTGTTAGTGTTGAAAAACCACTTTTCGCACTTGTGTTGGTGCAGGTAACCACTTTTGCACTTGTATTAGTGGAGAAAAAACACTTTTTGCACATGTGATAGTGTTGAAAAACCACTTTTCGCACTTGTGTTAGTGTTGAAAAACCACTTTTCGCACTTGTGTTAGTGTTGAAAAACCACTTTTCGCACTTGTGTTGGTGCAGGAAACCACTTTTGCACTTGTAATAGTGTGGAAAAAAACACTTTTTGCACTTGTGATAGTGTTGAAAAACCACTTTTCGCACTTGTGTTAGTGTTGAAAAACCACTTTTCGCACTTGTGTTAGTGTTGAAAAACCACTTTTCGCACCTGTGTTGGTGCAGGGAACCACTTTTCACTTGTATTAGTGTGGACAAAACACTTTTCACACTTGTGTTAGTGTTGAAAAACCACTTTTCGCACTTGTGTTAGTGTTGAAAAACCACTTTTCGCACTTGTGTTAGTGTTGAAAAACCACTTTTCGCACTTGTGTTGGTGCAGGAAACCACTTTTGCACTTGTATTAGTGTGGAAAATACACTTTTCGCACTTGTGTTAGTGTTGAAAAACCACTTTTCGCACTTGTGTTAGTGTTGAAAAACCACTTTTCGCACTTGTGTTCGTGCAGGAAACCACTTTTGCACTTGTATTAGTGTGGAAAAAACACTTCGCACTTGTGTTAGTGTTGAAAAACCACTTTTCGCACTTGTGTTAGTGTTGAAAAACCACTTTTCGCACTTGTGTTAGTGTTGAAAAACCACTTTTCGCACTTGTGTTAGTGTTGAAAAACCACTTTTCGCACTTGTGTTGGTGCAGGAAACCACTTTTGCCCTTGTATTAGTGTGGAAAAAACACTTTTCGCACTTGTGTTAGTGTTGAAAAACCACTTTTCGCACTTGTGTTAGTGTTGAAAAACCACTTTTCGCACTTGTGTTAGTGTTGAAAAACCACTTTTCGCACTTGTGTTGGTGTAGGAAACCACTTTTGCACTTGTATTAGTGTGGAAAAAAACACTTTTCGAACTTGTGTTAGTGTTGAAAAAACACTTTTCGCACTTGTGTTAGTGTTGACAAACCACTTTTCGCACTTGTGTTAGTTGTGAAAAACCACTTTTCGCACTTGTGTTGGTGCAGGAAACCACTTTTGCACTTGTATTAGTGTGGAAAACCACTTTTCGTACTTGTGTTAGTGTTGAAAAACCACTTTTCGCACTTGTGTTAGTGTTGAAAAACCACATTTCGCACTTGTGTTAGTGTTGAAAAACCACTTTTCGCCCTTGTGTTGGTGCAGGAAACCACTTTTGCACTTGTATTAGTGTGGAAAAATACTTTTCGCACTTATGTTTGTGTTGAAAAACCACTTTCGCACTTGTGTTAGTGTTGAAAAACCACTTTTCGCACTTGTGTTGGTGCAGGAAACCACTTTTGCACTTGTATTAGTGTGGAAAAAACACTTTTTGCACTTGTTATAGTGTTGAAAAACCACTTTTCGCACTTGTGTTAGTGTTGAAAAACCACTTTTCGCACTTATGTTGGTCCAGGAAACTACTTTTGCACTTGTATTAGTGTGGAAAAAACCACTTTTCACACTTGTGTTAGTGTTGAAAAACCACTTTTCGCACTTGTGGTAGTGTTGATAAACCACTTTTCGCACTTGTGTTAGTGTTGGAAACCACTTTTCGCACTTGTGTTGGTGCAGGAAACCACTTTTGCACTTGTATTAGTGTGGAAAAACCACTTTTCGCACTTGTGTTAGTGTTGAAAAACCACTTTTCACACTTGTGTTAGTGTTGAAAAACCACTTTTCGCACTTGTGTTGGTGCAGGAAACCACTTTTGCACTTGTATTAGTGTGGGAAAAACACTTTTTGCACTTGTGATAGTGTTGAAAAACCACTTTGCGCACTTGTGTTAGTGTTGAAAAACCACTTTTCGCACTTGTGTTGGTGCATGAAACCACTTTTGCACTTGTATTAGTGTGGAAAAAACACTTTTCGCACTTGCGTTAGTGTTGAAAAACCACTTTTCGCACTTGTGTTAGTGTTGAAAAAACACTTTTCGCACTTGTGTTGGTGCAGGAAACCACTTTTGCACTTGTATTAGTGTGGAAAAAACACTTTTCGCACTTGTGTTAGTGTTGAAAAACCACTTTTCGCACTTGTGTTAGTGTTGAAAAACCACTTTTCGCACTTGTGTTGGTGTAGGAAACCACTTTTGCACTTGTATTAGTGTGGAAAAAACACTTTTCACACTTGTGTTAGTGTTGAAAAACCACTTTTCGCACTTGTGTTAGTGTTGAAAAACCACTTTTCGCACTTGTGTTAGTGTTGAAAAACCACTTTTTGCACTTGTCTTGGTGCAGGAAACCACTTTTGCACTTGTAATAGTGTGGAAAAAATACTTTTTGCACTTGTGATAGTGTTGAAAAACCACTTTTCGCACTTGTGTTAGTGTTGAAAAACCACTTTTCGCACTTGTGTTAGTGTTGAAAAACCACTTTTTGCACTTGTGTTGGTGCAGGAAACCACTTTTGCACTTGTATTAGTGTGGACAAAACACTTTTCGCACTTGTGTTAGTGTTGAAAAACCACTTTTCGCACTTGTGTTAGTGTTGAAAAACCACTTTTCGCACTTGTGTTAGTGTTGAAAAACCACATTTCGCACTTGTGTTGGTGCAGGAAACCACTTTTGCACTTGTATTAGTGTGGAAAAAACACTTTTCGCACTTGTGTTAGTGTTGAAAAACCACTTTTCGCACTTGTGTTAGTGTTGAAAAACCACTTTTCGCACTTGTGTTAGTGTTGAAAACCCACTTTTCGCACTTGTGTTGGTGTAGGAAACCACTTTTGCACTTATATTAGTGTGGAAAAAACACTTTTCGAACTTGTGTTAGTGTTGAAAAACCACTTTTCGCACTTGTGTTAGTGTTGAAAAACCACTTTTCGCACTTTTGTTAGTGTTGAAAAACCACTTTTCGCACTTGTGTTGGTGCAGGAAACCACTTTTGCACTTGTATTAGTGTGGAAAAAACACTTTTTGCACTTGTGATAGTGTTGAAAAACGACTTTTCGAACTTGTGTTAGTGTTGAAAAACCACTTTTCGCAATTGTGTTAGTGTTGAAAAACCACTTTTCGCACTTGTGTTGGTGCATGAAACCACTTTTGCACTTGTATTAGTGTGGAAAAAACACTTTTCGCACTTGCGTTAGTGTTGAAAAACCACTTTTCGCACTTGTGTTAGTGTTGAAAAACCACTTTTCGCACTTGTGTTGGTGCAGGAAACCACTTTTGCACTTGTATTAGTGTGGAAAAAACACTTTTCGCACTTGTGTTAGTGTTGAAAAACCACTTTTCGCACTTGTGTTAGTGTTGAAAAACCACTTTTCGCACTTGTGTTGGTGTAGGAAACCACTTTTGCACTTGTATTAGTGTGGAAAAAACACTTTTCACACTTGTGTTAGTGTTGAAAAACCACTTTTCGCACTTGTGTTAGTGTTGAAAAACCACTTTTCGCACTTGTGTTAGTGTTGAAAAACCACTTTTTGCACTTGTCTTGGTGCAGGAAACCACTTTTGCACTTGTAATAGTGTGGAAAAAACACTTTTTGCACTTGTGATAGTGTTGAAAAACCACTTTTCGCACTTGTGTTAGTGTTGAAAAACCACTTTTCGCACTTGTGTTAGTGTTGAAAAACCACTTTTTGCACTTGTGTTGGTGCAGGAAACCACTTTTGCACTTGTATTAGTGTGGACAAAACACTTTTCGCACTTGTGTTAGTGTTGAAAAACCACTTTTCGCACTTGTGTTAGTGTTGAAAAACCACTTTTCGCACTTGTGTTGGTGTAGGAAACCACTTTTGCACTTGTATTAGTGTGGAAAAAACACTTTTCACACTTGTGTTAGTGTTGAAAAACCACTTTTCGCACTTGTGTTAGTGTTGAAAAACCACTTTTCGCACTTGTGTTAGTGTTGAAAAACCACTTTTTGCACTTGTCTTGGTGCAGGAAACCACTTTTGCACTTGTAATAGTGTGGAAAAAACACTTTTTGCACTTGTGATAGTGTTGAAAAACCACTTTTCGCACTTGTGTTAGTGTTGAAAAACCACTTTTCGCACTTGTGTTAGTGTTGAAAAACCACTTTTTGCACTTGTGTTGGTGCAGGAAACCACTTTTGCACTTGTATTAGTGTGGACAAAACACTTTTCGCACTTGTGTTAGTGTTGAAAAACCACTTTTCGCACTTGTGTTAGTGTTGAAAAACCACTTTTCGCACTTGTGTTAGTGTTGAAAAACCACATTTCGCACTTGTGTTGGTGCAGGAAACCACTTTTGCACTTGTATTAGTGTGGAAAAAACACTTTTCGCACTTGTGTTAGTGTTGAAAAACCACTTTTCGCACTTGTGTTAGTGTTGAAAAACCACTTTTCGCACTTGTGTTAGTGTTGAAAACCCACTTTTCGCACTTGTGTTGGTGTAGGAAACCACTTTTGCACTTATATTAGTGTGGAAAAAACACTTTTCGAACTTGTGTTAGTGTTGAAAAACCACTTTTCGCACTTGTGTTAGTGTTGAAAAACCACTTTTCGCACTTTTGTTAGTGTTGAAAAACCACTTTTCGCACTTGTGTTGGTGCAGGAAACCACTTTTGCACTTGTATTAGTGTGGAAAAAACACTTTTTGCACTTGTGATAGTGTTGAAAAACGACTTTTCGAACTTGTGTTAGTGTTGAAAAACCACTTTTCGCAATTGTGTTAGTGTTGAAAAACCACTTTTCGCACTTGTGTTGGTGCATGAAACCACTTTTGCACTTGTATTAGTGTGGAAAAAACACTTTTCGCACTTGCGTTAGTGTTGAAAAACCACTTTTCGCACTTGTGTTAGTGTTGAAAAACCACTTTTCGCACTTGTGTTGGTGCAGGAAACCACTTTTGCACTTGTATTAGTGTGGAAAAAACACTTTTCGCACTTGTGTTAGTGTTGAAAAACCACTTTTCGCACTTGTGTTAGTGTTGAAAAACCACTTTTCGCACTTGTGTTGGTGTAGGAAACCACTTTTGCACTTGTATTAGTGTGGAAAAAACACTTTTCACACTTGTGTTAGTGTTGAAAAACCACTTTTCGCACTTGTGTTAGTGTTGAAAAACCACTTTTCGCACTTGTGTTAGTGTTGAAAAACCACTTTTTGCACTTGTCTTGGTGCAGGAAACCACTTTTGCACTTGTAATAGTGTGGAAAAAACACTTTTTGCACTTGTGATAGTGTTGAAAAACCACTTTTCGCACTTGTGTTAGTGTTGAAAAACCACTTTTCGCACTTGTGTTAGTGTTGAAAAACCACTTTTTGCACTTGTGTTGGTGCAGGAAACCACTTTTGCACTTGTATTAGTGTGGACAAAACACTTTTCGCACTTGTGTTAGTGTTGAAAAACCACTTTTCGCACTTGTGTTAGTGTTGAAAAACCACTTTTCGCACTTGTGTTAGTGTTGAAAAACCACATTTCGCACTTGTGTTGGTGCAGGAAACCACTTTTGCACTTGTATTAGTGTGGAAAAAACACTTTTCGCACTTGTGTTAGTGTTGAAAAACCACTTTTCGCACTTGTGTTAGTGTTGAAAAACCACTTTTCGCACTTGTGTTGGTGCAGGAAACCACTTTTGCACTTGTATTAGTGTGGAAAAAACACTTTTCGCACTTGTGTTAGTGTTGAAAAACCACTTTTCGCACTTGTGTTAGTGTTGAAAAACCACTTTTCGCACTTGTGTTGGTGCAGGAAACCACTTTTGCACTTGTATTAGTGTGGAAAAAACAATTTTCGCGCTTGTGTTAGTGTTGAAAAACCAATTTTCGCACTTGTGTTAGTGTTGAAAAACCACTTTTCGCACTTGTGTTAGTGTTGAAAAACCACTTTTTGCACTTGTGTTGGTGCAGGAAACCACTTTTGCACTTGTATTAGTGTGGAAAAAACACTTTTCGCACTTGTGTTAGTGTTGAAAAATCACTTTTCGCACTTGTGTTAGTGTTGAAACACCACTTTTCGCACTTGTGTTGGTGCAGGAAACCACATTTGCACTTGTATTAGTGTGGAAAAAACACTTTTTGCACTTGTGATAGTGTTGAAAAACCACTTTTCGCACTTGTGTTAGTGTTGAAAAACCACTTTTTGCACTTGTGTTAGTGTTGAAAAACCACTTTTCGCACTTGTGTTGGTGCAGGAAACCACTTTTGCACTTGTATTAGTGTGGAAAAAACACTTTTCGCACTTGTGTTAGTGTTGAAAAACCACTTTTCGCACTTGTGTTAGTGTTGAAAAACCACTTTTCGCACTTGTGTTGGTGCAGGAAACCACTTTTGCACTTGTATTAGTGTGGAAAAAACACTTTTTGCACTTGTGATAGTGTTGAAAAACCACTTTTCGCACTTGTGTTAGTGTTGAAAAACCACTTTTTGCACTTGTGTTAGTGTTGAAAAACCATTTTTCGCACTTGCGTTGGTGCAGGAAACCACTTTTGCACTTGTATTAGTGTGGAAAAAACACTTTTCGCACTTGTGTTAGTGTTGAAAAACCACTTTTCGCACTTGTGTTAGTGTTGAAAAACCACTTTTCGCACTTGTGTTGGTGCAGGAAACCACTATTGCACTTGTATTAGTGTGGAAAAAACACTTTTCGCACTTGTGTTAGTGTTGAAAAACCACTTTTCCCACTTGTGTTAGTGTTGAAAAACCACATTTCGCACTTGTGTTAGTGTTGAAAAACCACTTTTCGCACTTGTGTTGGTGCAGGAAACCACTTTTGCACTTGTAATAGTGTGGAAAAAACACTTTTTGCACTTGTGATAGTGTTGAAAAACCACTTTTCGCACTTGTGTTAGTGTTGAAAAACCACTTTTCGCACTTGTGTTAGTGTTGAAAAACCACTTTTCGCACCTGTGGTGGTGCAGGAAACCACTTTTGCACTTGTATTAGTGTGGACAAAACACTTTTCGCACTTGTGTTAGTGTTGAAAAAGCACTTTTCGCACTTGTGTTAGTGTTGAAAAACCACTTTTCGCACTTGTGTTAGTGTTGAAAAACCACTTTTCGCACTTGTGTTGGTGCAGGAAACCACTTTTGCACTTGTATTAGTGTGGAAAAACACTTTTCGCACTTGTGTTGGTGCATGAAACCACTTTTGCACTTGTATTAGTGTGGAAAAAACATTTTTTGCACTTGTGTTAGTGTTGAAAAACCACTTTTTGCACTTGTGTTGGTGCAGGAAACCACTTTTGCACTTGTATTAGTGTGGAAAAAACACTTTTCGCACTTGTGTTAGTGTTGAAAAATCACTTTTCGCACTTGTGTTAGTGTTGAAACACCACTTTTCGCACTTGTGTTGGTGCAGGAAACCACATTTGCACTTGTATTAGTGTGGAAAAAACACTTTTTGCACTTGTGATAGTGTTGAAAAACCACTTTTCGCACTTGTGTTAGTGTTGAAAAACCACTTTTTGCACTTGTGTTAGTGTTGAAAAACCACTTTTCGCACTTGTGTTGGTGCAGGAAACCACTTTTGCACTTGTATTAGTGTGGAAAAAACACTTTTCGCACTTGTGTTAGTGTTGAAAAACCACTTTTCGCACTTGTGTTAGTGTTGAAAAACCACTTTTCGCACTTGTGTTGGTGCAGGAAACCACTTTTGCACTTGTATTAGTGTGGAAAAAACACTTTTTGCACTTGTGATAGTGTTGAAAAACCACTTTTCGCACTTGTGTTAGTGTTGAAAAACCACTTTTCGCACTTGTGTTAGTGTTGAAAAACCACTTTTCGCACTTGTGTTGGTGCAGGAAACCACTTTTGCACTTGTATTAGTGTGGAAAAAACACTTTTCGCACTTGTGTTAGTGTTGAAAAACCACTTTTCGCACTTGTGTTAGTGTTGAAAAACCACTTTTCGCACTTGTGTTGGTGCAGGAAACCACTATTGCACTTGTATTAGTGTGGAAAAAACACTTTTCGCACTTGTGTTGGTGTTGAAAAACCACTTTTCCCACTTGTGTTAGTGTTGAAAAACCACATTTCGCACTTGTGTTAGTGTTGAAAAACCACTTTTCGCACTTGTGTTGGTGCAGGAAACCACTTTTGCACTTGTAATAGTGTGGAAAAAACACTTTTTGCACTTGTGATAGTGTTGAAAAACCACTTTTCGCACTTGTGTTAGTGTTGAAAAACCACTTTTCGCACTTGTGTTAGTGTTGAAAAACCACTTTTCGCACCTGTGGTGGTGCAGGAAACCACTTTTGCACTTGTATTAGTGTGGACAAAACACTTTTCGCACTTGTGTTAGTGTTGAAAAAGCACTTTTCGCACTTGTGTTAGTGTTGAAAAACCACTTTTCGCACTTGTGTTAGTGTTGAAAAACCACTTTTCGCACTTGTGTTGGTGCAGGAAACCACTTTTGCACTTGTATTAGTGTGGAAAAACACTTTTCGCACTTGTGTTGGTGCAGGTAACCACTTTTGCACTTGTATTAGTGGAGAAAAAACACTTTTTGCACATGTGATAGTGTTGAAAAACCACTTTTCGCACTTGTGTTAGTGTTGAAAAACCACTTTTCGCACTTGTGTTAGTGTTGAAAAACCACTTTTCGCACTTGTGTTGGTGCAGGAAACCACTTTTGCACTTGTAATAGTGTGGAAAAAACACTTTTTGCACTTGTGATAGTGTTGAAAAACCACTTGTCGCACTTGTGTTAGTGTTGAAAAACCACTTTTCGCACTTGTGTTAGTGTTGAAAAACCACTTTTCGCACCTGTGGTGGTGCAGGAAACCACTTTTGCACTTGTATTAGTGTGCACAAAACACTTTTCGCACTTGTGTTAGTGTTGAAAAAGCACTTTTCGCACTTGTGTTAGTGTTGAAAAACCACTTTTCGCACTTGTGTTAGTGTTGAAAAACCACTTTTCGCACTTGTGTTGGTGCAGGAAACCACTTTTGCACTTGTATTAGTGTGGAAAAACACTTTTCGCACTTGTGTTAGTGTTGAAAAACCACTTTTCGCACTTGTGTTAGTGTTGAAAAACCACTTTTCGCACTTGTGTTAGTGTTGAAAAACCACTTTTCGCACTTGTGTTGGTGCAGGAAACCACTTTTGCACTTGTATTAGTGTGGAAAAAACACTTTACGCACTTGTATTAGTGTTGAAAAACCACTTTTCGCACTTGTGTTAGTGTTGAAAAACCACTTTTCGCACTTGTGTTAGTGTTGAAAAACCACTTTTCGCACTTGTGTTGGTGCAGGTAACCACTTTTGCACTTGTATTAGTGGAGAAAAAACACTTTTTGCACATGTGATAGTGTTGAAAAACCACTTTTCGCACTTGTGTTAGTGTTGAAAAACCACTTTTCGCACTTGTGTTAGTGTTGAAAAACCACTTTTCGCACTTGTGTTGGTGCAGGAAACCACTTTTGCACTTGTAATAGTGTGGAAAAAAACACTTTTTGCACTTGTGATAGTGTTGAAAAACCACTTTTCGCACTTGTGTTAGTGTTGAAAAACCACTTTTCGCACTTGTGTTAGTGTTGAAAAACCACTTTTCGCACCTGTGTTGGTGCAGGGAACCACTTTTCACTTGTATTAGTGTGGACAAAACACTTTTCACACTTGTGTTAGTGTTGAAAAACCACTTTTCGCACTTGTGTTAGTGTTGAAAAACCACTTTTCGCACTTGTGTTAGTGTTGAAAAACCACTTTTCGCACTTGTGTTGGTGCAGGAAACCACTTTTGCACTTGTATTAGTGTGGAAAATACACTTTTCGCACTTGTGTTAGTGTTGAAAAACCACTTTTCGCACTTGTGTTAGTGTTGAAAAACCACTTTTCGCACTTGTGTTCGTGCAGGAAACCACTTTTGCACTTGTATTAGTGTGGAAAAAACACTTCGCACTTGTGTTAGTGTTGAAAAACCACTTTTCGCACTTGTGTTAGTGTTGAAAAACCACTTTTCGCACTTTTGTTGGTGCAGGAAACCACTTTTGCACTTGTATTAGTGTGGAAAAAACACTTTTCGCACTTGTGTTAGTGTTGAAAAACCACTTTTCGCACTTGTGTTAGTGTTGAAAAACCACTTTTCGCACTTGTGTTAGTGTTGAAAAACCACTTTTCGCACTTGTGTTGGTGCAGGAAACCACTTTTGCCCTTGTATTAGTGTGGAAAAAACACTTTTCGAACTTGTGTTAGTGTTGAAAAACCACTTTTCGCACTTGTGTTAGTGTTGAAAAACCACTTTTCGCACTTGTGTTAGTGTTGAAAAACCACTTTTCGCACTTGTGTTAGTGTTGAAAAACCACATTTCGCACTTGTGTTGGTGCAGGAAACCACTTTTGCACTTGTATTAGTGTGGAAAAAACACTTTTCGCACTTGTGTTAGTGTTGAAAAACCACTTTTCGCACTTGTGTTAGTGTTGAAAAACCACTTTTCGCACTTGTGTTAGTGTTGAAAACCCACTTTTCGCACTTGTGTTGGTGTAGGAAACCACTTTTGCACTTATATTAGTGTGGAAAAAACACTTTTCGAACTTGTGTTAGTGTTGAAAAACCACTTTTCGCACTTGTGTTAGTGTTGAAAAACCACTTTTCGCACTTTTGTTAGTGTTGAAAAACCACTTTTCGCACTTGTGTTGGTGCAGGAAACCACTTTTGCACTTGTATTAGTGTGGAAAAAACACTTTTTGCACTTGTGATAGTGTTGAAAAACGACTTTTCGAACTTGTGTTAGTGTTGAAAAACCACTTTTCGCAATTGTGTTAGTGTTGAAAAACCACTTTTCGCACTTGTGTTGGTGCATGAAACCACTTTTGCACTTGTATTAGTGTGGAAAAAACACTTTTCGCACTTGCGTTAGTGTTGAAAAACCACTTTTCGCACTTGTGTTAGTGTTGAAAAACCACTTTTCGCACTTGTGTTGGTGCAGGAAACCACTTTTGCACTTGTATTAGTGTGGAAAAAACACTTTTCGCACTTGTGTTAGTGTTGAAAAACCACTTTTCGCACTTGTGTTAGTGTTGAAAAACCACTTTTCGCACTTGTGTTGGTGTAGGAAACCACTTTTGCACTTGTATTAGTGTGGAAAAAACACTTTTCACACTTGTGTTAGTGTTGAAAAACCACTTTTCGCACTTGTGTTAGTGTTGAAAAACCACTTTTCGCACTTGTGTTAGTGTTGAAAAACCACTTTTTGCACTTGTCTTGGTGCAGGAAACCACTTTTGCACTTGTAATAGTGTGGAAAAAACACTTTTTGCACTTGTGATAGTGTTGAAAAACCACTTTTCGCACTTGTGTTAGTGTTGAAAAACCACTTTTCGCACTTGTGTTAGTGTTGAAAAACCACTTTTTGCACTTGTGTTGGTGCAGGAAACCACTTTTGCACTTGTATTAGTGTGGACAAAACACTTTTCGCACTTGTGTTAGTGTTGAAAAACCACTTTTCGCACTTGTGTTAGTGTTGAAAAACCACTTTTCGCACTTGTGTTGGTGTAGGAAACCACTTTTGCACTTGTATTAGTGTGGAAAAAACACTTTTCACACTTGTGTTAGTGTTGAAAAACCACTTTTCGCACTTGTGTTAGTGTTGAAAAACCACTTTTCGCACTTGTGTTAGTGTTGAAAAACCACTTTTTGCACTTGTCTTGGTGCAGGAAACCACTTTTGCACTTGTAATAGTGTGGAAAAAACACTTTTTGCACTTGTGATAGTGTTGAAAAACCACTTTTCGCACTTGTGTTAGTGTTGAAAAACCACTTTTCGCACTTGTGTTAGTGTTGAAAAACCACTTTTTGCACTTGTGTTGGTGCAGGAAACCACTTTTGCACTTGTATTAGTGTGGACAAAACACTTTTCGCACTTGTGTTAGTGTTGAAAAACCACTTTTCGCACTTGTGTTAGTGTTGAAAAACCACTTTTCGCACTTGTGTTAGTGTTGAAAAACCACATTTCGCACTTGTGTTGGTGCAGGAAACCACTTTTGCACTTGTATTAGTGTGGAAAAAACACTTTTCGCACTTGTGTTAGTGTTGAAAAACCACTTTTCGCACTTGTGTTAGTGTTGAAAAACCACTTTTCGCACTTGTGTTAGTGTTGAAAACCCACTTTTCGCACTTGTGTTGGTGTAGGAAACCACTTTTGCACTTATATTAGTGTGGAAAAAACACTTTTCGAACTTGTGTTAGTGTTGAAAAACCACTTTTCGCACTTGTGTTAGTGTTGAAAAACCACTTTTCGCACTTTTGTTAGTGTTGAAAAACCACTTTTCGCACTTGTGTTGGTGCAGGAAACCACTTTTGCACTTGTATTAGTGTGGAAAAAACACTTTTTGCACTTGTGATAGTGTTGAAAAACGACTTTTCGAACTTGTGTTAGTGTTGAAAAACCACTTTTCGCAATTGTGTTAGTGTTGAAAAACCACTTTTCGCACTTGTGTTGGTGCATGAAACCACTTTTGCACTTGTATTAGTGTGGAAAAAACACTTTTCGCACTTGCGTTAGTGTTGAAAAACCACTTTTCGCACTTGTGTTAGTGTTGAAAAACCACTTTTCGCACTTGTGTTGGTGCAGGAAACCACTTTTGCACTTGTATTAGTGTGGAAAAAACACTTTTCGCACTTGTGTTAGTGTTGAAAAACCACTTTTCGCACTTGTGTTAGTGTTGAAAAACCACTTTTCGCACTTGTGTTGGTGTAGGAAACCACTTTTGCACTTGTATTAGTGTGGAAAAAACACTTTTCACACTTGTGTTAGTGTTGAAAAACCACTTTTCGCACTTGTGTTAGTGTTGAAAAACCACTTTTCGCACTTGTGTTAGTGTTGAAAAACCACTTTTTGCACTTGTCTTGGTGCAGGAAACCACTTTTGCACTTGTAATAGTGTGGAAAAAACACTTTTTGCACTTGTGATAGTGTTGAAAAACCACTTTTCGCACTTGTGTTAGTGTTGAAAAACCACTTTTCGCACTTGTGTTAGTGTTGAAAAACCACTTTTTGCACTTGTGTTGGTGCAGGAAACCACTTTTGCACTTGTATTAGTGTGGACAAAACACTTTTCGCACTTGTGTTAGTGTTGAAAAACCACTTTTCGCACTTGTGTTAGTGTTGAAAAACCACTTTTCGCACTTGTGTTAGTGTTGAAAAACCACATTTCGCACTTGTGTTGGTGCAGGAAACCACTTTTGCACTTGTATTAGTGTGGAAAAAACACTTTTCGCACTTGTGTTAGTGTTGAAAAACCACTTTTCGCACTTGTGTTAGTGTTGAAAAACCACTTTTCGCACTTGTGTCGGTGCAGGAAACCACTTTTGCACTTGTATTAGTGTGGAAAAAACACTTTTCGCGCTTGTGTTAGTGTTGAAAAACCAATTTTCGCACTTGTGTTAGTGTTGAAAAACCACTTTTCGCACTTGTGTTAGTGTTGAAAAACCACTTTTTGCACTTGTGTTGGTGCAGGAAACCACTTTTGCACTTGTATTAGTGTGGAAAAAACACTTTTCGCACTTGTGTTAGTGTTGAAAAACCACTTTTCGCACTTGTGTTAGTGTTGAAAAACCACATTTCGCACTTGTGTTGGTGCAGGAAACCACTTTTGCACTTGTATTAGTGTGGAAAAAACACTTTTCGCACTTGTGTTAGTGTTGAAAAACCACTTTTCGCACTTGTGTTAGTGTTGAAAAACCACTTTTTGCACTTGTGTTGGTGCAGGAAACCACTTTTGCACTTGTATTAGTGTGGACAAAACACTTTTCGCACTTGTGTTAGTGTTGAAAAACCACTTTTCGCACTTGTGTTAGTGTTGAAAAACCACTTTTCGCACTTGTGTTAGTGTTGAAAAACCACATTTCGCACTTGTGTTGGTGCAGGAAACCACTTTTGCACTTGTATTAGTGTGGAAAAAACACTTTTCGCACTTGTGTTAGTGTTGAAAAACCACTTTTCGCACTTGTGTTAGTGTTGAAAAACCACTTTTCGCACTTGTGTTAGTGTTGAAAACCCACTTTTCGCACTTGTGTTGGTGTAGGAAACCACTTTTGCACTTATATTAGTGTGGAAAAAACACTTTTCGAACTTGTGTTAGTGTTGAAAAACCACTTTTCGCACTTGTGTTAGTGTTGAAAAACCACTTTTCGCACTTTTGTTAGTGTTGAAAAACCACTTTTCGCACTTGTGTTGGTGCAGGAAACCACTTTTGCACTTGTATTAGTGTGGAAAAAACACTTTTTGCACTTGTGATAGTGTTGAAAAACGACTTTTCGAACTTGTGTTAGTGTTGAAAAACCACTTTTCGCAATTGTGTTAGTGTTGAAAAACCACTTTTCGCACTTGTGTTGGTGCATGAAACCACTTTTGCACTTGTATTAGTGTGGAAAAAACACTTTTCGCACTTGCGTTAGTGTTGAAAAACCACTTTTCGCACTTGTGTTAGTGTTGAAAAACCACTTTTCGCACTTGTGTTGGTGCAGGAAACCACTTTTGCACTTGTATTAGTGTGGAAAAAACACTTTTCGCACTTGTGTTAGTGTTGAAAAACCACTTTTCGCACTTGTGTTAGTGTTGAAAAACCACTTTTCGCACTTGTGTTGGTGTAGGAAACCACTTTTGCACTTGTATTAGTGTGGAAAAAACACTTTTCACACTTGTGTTAGTGTTGAAAAACCACTTTTCGCACTTGTGTTAGTGTTGAAAAACCACTTTTCGCACTTGTGTTAGTGTTGAAAAACCACTTTTTGCACTTGTCTTGGTGCAGGAAACCACTTTTGCACTTGTAATAGTGTGGAAAAAACACTTTTTGCACTTGTGATAGTGTTGAAAAACCACTTTTCGCACTTGTGTTAGTGTTGAAAAACCACTTTTCGCACTTGTGTTAGTGTTGAAAAACCACTTTTTGCACTTGTGTTGGTGCAGGAAACCACTTTTGCACTTGTATTAGTGTGGACAAAACACTTTTCGCACTTGTGTTAGTGTTGAAAAACCACTTTTCGCACTTGTGTTAGTGTTGAAAAACCACTTTTCGCACTTGTGTTAGTGTTGAAAAACCACATTTCGCACTTGTGTTGGTGCAGGAAACCACTTTTGCACTTGTATTAGTGTGGAAAAAACACTTTTCGCACTTGTGTTAGTGTTGAAAAACCACTTTTCGCACTTGTGTTAGTGTTGAAAAACCACTTTTCGCACTTGTGTCGGTGCAGGAAACCACTTTTGCACTTGTATTAGTGTGGAAAAAACACTTTTCGCGCTTGTGTTAGTGTTGAAAAACCAATTTTCGCACTTGTGTTAGTGTTGAAAAACCACTTTTCGCACTTGTGTTAGTGTTGAAAAACCACTTTTTGCACTTGTGTTGGTGCAGGAAACCACTTTTGCACTTGTATTAGTGTGGAAAAAACACTTTTCGCACTTGTGTTAGTGTTGAAAAATCACTTTTCGCACTTGTGTTAGTGTTGAAACACCACTTTTCGCACTTGTGTTGGTGCAGGAAACCACATTTGCACTTGTATTAGTGTGGAAAAAACACTTTTTGCACTTGTGATAGTGTTGAAAAACCACTTTTCGCACTTGTGTTAGTGTTGAAAAACCACTTTTTGCACTTGTGTTAGTGTTGAAAAACCACTTTTCGCACTTGTGTTGGTGCAGGAAACCACTTTTGCACTTGTATTAGTGTGGAAAAAACACTTTTCGCACTTGTGTTAGTGTTGAAAAACCACTTTTCGCACTTGTGTTAGTGTTGAAAAACCACTTTTCGCACTTGTGTTGGTGCAGGAAACCACTTTTGCACTTGTATTAGTGTGGAAAAAACACTTTTTGCACTTGTGATAGTGTTGAAAAACCACTTTTCGCACTTGTGTTAGTGTTGAAAAACCACTTTTTGCACTTGTGTTAGTGTTGAAAAACCATTTTTCGCACTTGCGTTGGTGCAGGAAACCACTTTTGCACTTGTATTAGTGTGGAAAAAACACTTTTCGCACTTGTGTTAGTGTTGAAAAACCACTTTTCGCACTTGTGTTAGTGTTGAAAAACCACTTTTCGCACTTGTGTTGGTGCAGGAAACCACTATTGCACTTGTATTAGTGTGGAAAAAACACTTTTCGCACTTGTGTTAGTGTTGAAAAACCACTTTTCCCACTTGTGTTAGTGTTGAAAAACCACATTTCGCACTTGTGTTAGTGTTGAAAAACCACTTTTCGCACTTGTGTTGGTGCAGGAAACCACTTTTGCACTTGTAATAGTGTGGAAAAAACACTTTTTGCACTTGTGATAGTGTTGAAAAACCACTTTTCGCACTTGTGTTAGTGTTGAAAAACCACTTTTCGCACTTGTGTTAGTGTTGAAAAACCACTTTTCGCACCTGTGGTGGTGCAGGAAACCACTTTTGCACTTGTATTAGTGTGGACAAAACACTTTTCGCACTTGTGTTAGTGTTGAAAAAGCACTTTTCGCACTTGTGTTAGTGTTGAAAAACCACTTTTCGCACTTGTGTTAGTGTTGAAAAACCACTTTTCGCACTTGTGTTGGTGCAGGAAACCACTTTTGCACTTGTATTAGTGTGGAAAAACACTTTTCGCACTTGTGTTGGTGCAGGTAACCACTTTTGCACTTGTATTAGTGGAGAAAAAACACTTTTTGCACATGTGATAGTGTTGAAAAACCACTTTTCGCACTTGTGTTAGTGTTGAAAAACCACTTTTCGCACTTGTGTTAGTGTTGAAAAACCACTTTTCGCACTTGTGTTGGTGCAGGAAACCACTTTTGCACTTGTAATAGTGTGGAAAAAACACTTTTTGCACTTGTGATAGTGTTGAAAAACCACTTGTCGCACTTGTGTTAGTGTTGAAAAACCACTTTTCGCACTTGTGTTAGTGTTGAAAAACCACTTTTCGCACCTGTGGTGGTGCAGGAAACCACTTTTGCACTTGTATTAGTGTGGACAAAACACTTTTCGCACTTGTGTTAGTGTTGAAAAAGCACTTTTCGCACTTGTGTTAGTGTTGAAAAACCACTTTTCGCACTTGTGTTAGTGTTGAAAAACCACTTTTCGCACTTGTGTTGGTGCAGGAAACCACTTTTGCACTTGTATTAGTGTGGAAAAACACTTTTCGCACTTGTGTTAGTGTTGAAAAACCACTTTTCGCACTTGTGTTAGTGTTGAAAAACCACTTTTCGCACTTGTGTTAGTGTTGAAAAACCACTTTTCGCACTTGTGTTGGTGCAGGAAACCACTTTTGCACTTGTATTAGTGTGGAAAAAACACTTTACGCACTTGTATTAGTGTTGAAAAACCACTTTTCGCACTTGTGTTAGTGTTGAAAAACCACTTTTCGCACTTGTGTTAGTGTTGAAAAACCACTTTTCGCACTTGTGTTGGTGCAGGTAACCACTTTTGCACTTGTATTAGTGGAGAAAAAACACTTTTTGCACATGTGATAGTGTTGAAAAACCACTTTTCGCACTTGTGTTAGTGTTGAAAAACCACTTTTCGCACTTGTGTTAGTGTTGAAAAACCACTTTTCGCAATTGTGTTGGTGCAGGAAACCACTTTTGCACTTGTAATAGTGTGGAAAAAAACACTTTTTGCACTTGTGATAGTGTTGAAAAACCACTTTTCGCACTTGTGTTAGTGTTGAAAAACCACTTTTCGCACCTGTGTTGGTGCAGGGAACCACTTTTCACTTGTATTAGTGTGGACAAAACACTTTTCACACTTGTGTTAGTGTTGAAAAATCACTTTTCGCACTTGTGTTAGTGTTGAAAAACCACTTTTCGCACTTGTGTTAGTGTTGAAAAACCACTTTTCGCACTTGTGTTGGTGCAGGAAACCACTTTTGCACTTGTATTAGTGTGGAAAATACACTTTTCGCACTTGTGTTAGTGTTGAAAAACCACTTTTCGCACTTGTGTTAGTGTTGAAAAACCACTTTTCGCACTTGTGTTCGTGCAGGAAACCACTTTTGCACTTGTATTAGTGTGGAAAAAACACTTCGCACTTGTGTTAGTGTTGAAAAACCACTTTTCGCACTTGTGTTAGTGTTGAAAAACCACTTTTCGCACTTTTGTTGGTGCAGGAAACCACTTTTGCACTTGTATTAGTGTGGAAAAAACACTTTTCGCACTTGTGTTAGTGTTGAAAAACCACTTTTCGCACTTGTGTTAGTGTTGAAAAACCACTTTTCGCACTTGTGTTAGTGTTGAAAAACCACTTTTCGCACTTGTGTTGGTGCAGGAAACCACTTTTGCCCTTGTATTAGTGTGGAAAAAACACTTTTCGCACTTGTGTTAGTGTTGAAAAACCACTTTTCGCACTTGTGTTAGTGTTGAAAAACCGCTTTTCGCACTTGTGTTAGTGTTGAAAAACCACTTTTCGCACTTGTGTTGGTGTAGGAAACCACTTTTGCACTTGTATTAGTGTGGAAAAAAACACTTTTCGAACTTGTGTTAGTGTTGAAAAACCACTTTTCGCACTTGTGTTAGTGTTGACAAACCACTTTTCGCACTTGTGTTAGTGTTGAAAAACCACTTTTCGCACTTGTGTTGGTGCAGGAAACCACTTTTGCACTTGTATTAGTGTGGAAAACCACTTTTCGTACTTGTGTTAGTGTTGAAAAACCACTTTTCGCACTTGTGTTAGTGTTGAAAAACCACATTTCGCACTTGTGTTAGTGTTGAAAAACCACTTTTCGCCCTTGTGTTGGTGCAGGAAACCACTTTTGCACTTGTATTAGTGTGGAAAAATACTTTTCGCACTTGTGTTTGTGTTGAAAAACCACTTTCGCACATGTGTTTGTGCAGGAAACCACTTTTGCACTTGTATTAGTGTGGAAAAAACACTTTTCGCACTTGTGTTATTGTTGAAAAACCACTTTTCGCACTTGTGTTAGTGTTGAAAAACCACTTTTCGCACTTGTGTTGGTGCAGGAAACCACTTTTGCACTTGTATTAGTGTGGAAAAAACACTTTTTGCACTTGTTATAGTGTTGAAAAACCACTTTTCGCACTTGTGTTAGTGTTGAAAAACCACTTTTCGCACTTATGTTGGTCCAGGAAACCACTTTTGCACTTGTATTAGTGTGGAAAAACCACTTTTCACACTTGTGTTAGTGTTGAAAAACCACTTTTCGCACTTGTGGTAGTGTTGATAAACCACTTTTCGCACTTGTGTTAGTGTTGGAAACCACTTTTCGCACTTGTGTTGGTGCAGGAAACCACTTTTGCACTTGTATTAGTGTGGAAAAACCACTTTTCGCACTTGTGTTAGTGTTGAAAAAACACTTTTCGCACTTGTGTTGGTGCAGGAAACCACTTTTGCACTTGTATTAGTGTGGTAAAACCACTTTTTGCATTTGTGATAGTGTTGAAAAACCACTTTTCGCACTTGTGTTAGTGTTGAAAAACCACTTTTCGCACTTGTGTTAGTGTTGAAAAACCACTTTTCGCACTTGTGTTGGTGCAGGAAACCACTTTTGCACTTGTATTAGTGTGGAAAAAACACTTTTTGCACTTGTGATAGTGTTGAAAAACCACTTTTCGCACTTGTGTTAGTGTTGAAAAACCACTTTTCGCACTTGTGTTAGTGTTGAAAAACCACTTTTCGCACTTGTGTTGGTGCAGGAAACCACTGTTGCACTTGTATTAGTGTGGAAAAAACACTTTTTGCACTTGTGATAGTGTTGAAAAACCACTTTTCGCACATGTGTTAGTGTTGAAAAACCACTTTTCGCACTTGTGTTGGTGCAGGAAACCACTTTTGCACTTGTATTAGTGTGGAAAAAACACTTTTTGCACTTGTGATAGTGTTGAAAAACCACTTTTCGCACTTGTGTTAGTGTTGAAAAACCACTTTTCGCACTTGTGTTAGTGTTGAAAAACCACTTTTCGCAGTTGTGTTGGTGCAGGAAACCACTTTTGCACTTGTATTAGTGTGGAAAAAACACTTTTTGCACCTGTGATAGTGTTGAAAAACCACTTTTCGCACTTGTGTTAGTGTTGAAAAACCACTTTTCGCAGTTGTGTTGGTGCAGGAAACCACTTTTGCACTTGTATTAGTGTGGAAAAACCACTTTTCGCACTTGTGTTAGTGTTGAAAAACCACTTTTCGCACTTGTGTTAGTGTTGAAAAACCACTTTTCGCAGTTGTGTTGGTGCAGGAAACCACTTTTGCACTTGTATTAGTGTGGAAAAACACTTTTCGCACTTGTGTTTGTGTTGAAAAACCACTTTTCACACTTGTGTTAGTGTTGAAAAACCACTTTTTGCACTTGTGTTGGTGCAGGAAACCACTTTTGCACTTGTATTAGTGTGGAAAAAACACTTTTTGCATTTGTGATAGTGTTGAAAAACCACTTTTCGCACTTGTTTTAGTGTTGAAAAACCACTTTTTGCACTTGTGTTAGTGTTGAAAAACCACTTTTCGCACTTGTGTTGGTGCAGGAAACCACTTTTGCACTTGTATTAGTGTGGAAAAAACACTTTTTGCACTTGTGATAGTGTTGAAAAACCACTTTTCGCACTTGTGTTAGTGTTGAAAAACCACTTTTCGCACTTGTGTTGGTATTGAAAAACCACTTTTCGCACTTGTGTTGGTGCAGGAAACCACTTTTGCACTTGTATTAGTGTGGAAAAAACACTTTTTGCACTTGTGATAGTGTTGAAAAACCACTTTTTGCACTTGTGATAGTGTTGAAAAACCACTTTTCGCACTTGTGTTGGTGAAGGAAACCACTTTTGCACTTGTATTAGTGTGGAAAAAACACTTTTTGCACCTGTGATAGTGTTGAAAAACCACTTTTCGCACTTGTGTTGGTGCAGGAAACCACTTTTGCACTTGTATTAGTGTGGAAAAAACACTTTTTGCACCTGTGATAGTGTTGAAAAACCACTTTTCGCACTTGTGTTAGTGTTGAAAAACCACTTTTCGCACTTGTGTTGGTGCAGGAAACCACTTTTGCACTTGTATTAGTGTGGAAAAACACTTTTCACACTTGTGTTTGTGTTGAAAAACCACTTTTCACACTTGTGTTAGTGTTGAAAAACCACTTTTTGCACTTGTGTTGGTGCAGGAAACCACTTTTGCACTTGTATTAGTGTGTAAAAAACACTTTTTGCATTTGTGATAGTGTTGAAAAACCACTATTCGCACTTGTGTTAGTGTTGAAAAACCACTTTTTGCACTTGTGTTAGTGTTGAAAAACCACTTTTCGCACTTGTGTTGGTGCAGGAAACCACTTTTGCACTTCTATTAGTGTGGAAAAAACACTTTTTGCACTTGTGATAGTGTTGAAAAACCACTTTTCGCACTTGTGTTAGTGTTGAAAAACCACTTTTCGCACTTGTGTTAGTGTTGAAAAACCACTTTTCGCACTTGTGTTGGTGCAGGAAACCACTTTTGCACTTGTATTAGTGTGGAAAAAACACTTTTTGCACTTGTGATAGTGTTGAAAAACCACTTTTCGCACTTGTGTTAGTGTTGAAAAACCACTTTTCGCACTTGTGTTAGTGTTGAAAAACCACTTTTCGCACTTGTGTTGGTGCAGGAAACCACTGTTGCACTTGTATTAGTGTGGAAAAAACACTTTTTGCACTTGTGATAGTGTTGAAAAACCACTTTTCGCACATGTGTTAGTGTTGAAAAACCACTTTTCGCACTTGTGTTGGTGCAGGAAACCACTTTTGCACTTGTATTAGTGTGGAAAAAACACTTTTTGCACTTGTGATAGTGTTGAAAAACCACTTTTCGCACTTGTGTTAGTGTTGAAAAACCACTTTTCGCACTTGTGTTAGTGTTGAAAAACCACTTTTCGCACTTGTGTTGGTGCAGGAAACCACTTTTGCACTTGTATTAGTGTGGAAAAACACTTCTTGCACTTGTGTTTGTGTTGAATAACCACTTTTCACACTTGTGTTAGTGTTGAAAAACCACTTTTTGCACTTGTGTTGGTGCAGGAAACCACTTTTGCACTTGTAGTAGTGTGGAAAAAACACTTTTTGCACCTGTGATAGTGTTGAAAAACCACTTTTTGCACTTGTGTTGGTGCAGGAAACCACTTTTGCACTTGTATTAGTGTGGAAAAAACACTTTTTGCATTTGTGATAGTGTTGAAAAACGACTTTTCGCACTTGTGTTAGTGTTGAAAAACCACTTTTCGCACTTGTGTTGGTGCAGGAAACCATTTTTGCACTTGTATTAGTGTGGAAAAAACACTTTTTGCACTTGTGATTGTGTTGAAAAACCACTTGTCGCACTTGTGTTAGTGTTGAAAAACCACATTACGCACTTGTGTTGGTGCAGGAAACCACTTTTGCACTTGTATTAGTGTGGAAAAAACACTTTTTGCATTTGTGATAGTGTTGAAAAACGACTTTTCGCACTTGTGTTAGTGTTGAAAAACCACTTTTCGCACTTGTGTTGGTGCAGGAAACCACTTTTGCACTTGTATTAGTGTGGAAAAAACACTTTTTGCACTTGTGATTGTGTTGAAAAACCACTTGTCGCACTTGTGTTAGTGTTGAAAAACCACTTTTCGCACTTGTGTTGGTGCAGGAAACCACTTTTGCACTTGTATTAGTGTGGAAAAACACTTTTCGCACTTGTGTTTGTGTTGAAAAACCACTTTTCACACTTGTGTTAGTGTTGAAAAACCACTTTTTGCACTTGTGTTGGTGCAGGAAACCACTTTTGCACTTGTATTAGTGTGGAAAAAACACTTTTTGCATTTGTGATAGTGTTGAAAAACCACTTTTCGCACTTGTTTTAGTGTTGAAAAACCACTTTTTGCACTTGTGTTAGTGTTGAAAAACCACTTTTCGCACTTGTGTTGGTGCAGGAAACCACTTTTGCACTTGTATTAGTGTGGAAAAAACACTTTTTGCACTTGTGATAGTGTTGAAAAACCACTTTTCGCACTTGTGTTAGTGTTGAAAAACCACTTTTCGCACTTGTGTTGGTATTGAAAAACCACTTTTCGCACTTGTGTTGGTGCAGGAAACCACTTTTGCACTTGTATTAGTGTGGAAAAAACACTTTTTGCACTTGTGATAGTGTTGAAAAACCACTTTTTGCACTTGTGATAGTGTTGAAAAACCACTTTTCGCACTTGTGTTGGTGAAGGAAACCACTTTTGCACTTGTATTAGTGTGGAAAAAACACTTTTTGCACCTGTGATAGTGTTGAAAAACCACTTTTCGCACTTGTGTTGGTGCAGGAAACCACTTTTGCACTTGTATTAGTGTGGAAAAAACACTTTTTGCACCTGTGATAGTGTTGAAAAACCACTTTTCGCACTTGTGTTAGTGTTGAAAAACCACTTTTCGCACTTGTGTTGGTGCAGGAAACCACTTTTGCACTTGTATTAGTGTGGAAAAACACTTTTCGCACTTGTGTTTGTGTTGAAAAACCACTTTTCACACTTGTGTTAGTGTTGAAAAACCACTTTTTGCACTTGTGTTGGTGCAGGAAACCACTTTTGCACTTGTATTAGTGTGTAAAAAACACTTTTTGCATTTGTGATAGTGTTGAAAAACCACTATTCGCACTTGTGTTAGTGTTGAAAAACCACTTTTTGCACTTGTGTTAGTGTTGAAAAACCACTTTTCGCACTTGTGTTGGTGCAGGAAACCACTTTTGCACTTCTATTAGTGTGGAAAAAACACTTTTTGCACTTGTGATAGTGTTGAAAAACCACTTTTCGCACTTGTGTTAGTGTTGAAAAACCACTTTTCGCACTTGTGTTAGTGTTGAAAAACCACTTTTCGCACTTGTGTTGGTGCAGGAAACCACTTTTGCACTTGTATTAGTGTGGAAAAAACACTTTTTGCACTTGTGATAGTGTTGAAAAACCACTTTTCGCACTTGTGTTAGTGTTGAAAAACCACTTTTCGCACTTGTGTTAGTGTTGAAAAACCACTTTTCGCACTTGTGTTGGTGCAGGAAACCACTGTTGCACTTGTATTAGTGTGGAAAAAACACTTTTTGCACTTGTGATAGTGTTGAAAAACCACTTTTCGCACATGTGTTAGTGTTGAAAAACCACTTTTCGCACTTGTGTTGGTGCAGGAAACCACTTTTGCACTTGTATTAGTGTGGAAAAAACACTTTTTGCACCTGTGTTAGTGTTGAAAAACCACTTTTCGCACTTGTGTTGGTGCAGGAAACCACTTTTGCACTTGTATTAGTGTGGAAAAACACTTTTTGCACCTGTGATAGTGTTGAAAAACCACTTTTCGCACTTGTGTTAGTGTTGAAAAACCACTTTTCGCACTTGTGTTGGTGCAGGAAACCACTTTTGCACTTGTATTAGTGTGGAAAAACACTTTTCGCACTTGTGTTTGTGTTGAAAAACCACTTTTCACACTTGTGTTAGTGTTGAAAAACCACTTTTTGCACTTGTGTTGGTGCAGGAAACCACTTTTGCACTTGTATTAGTGTGGAAAAAACACTTTTTGCATTTGTGATAGTGTTGAAAAACCACTTTTCGCACTTGTTTTAGTGTTGAAAAACCACTTTTTGCACTTGTGTTAGTGTTGAAAAACCACTTTTCGCACTTGTGTTGGTGCAGGAAACCACTTTTGCACTTGTATTAGTGTGGAAAAAACACTTTTTGCACTTGTGATAGTGTTGAAAAACCACTTTTCGCACTTGTGTTAGTGTTGAAAAACCACTTTTCGCACTTGTGTTGGTATTGAAAAACCACTTTTCGCACTTGTGTTGGTGCAGGAAACCACTTTTGCACTTGTATTAGTGTGGAAAAAACACTTTTTGCACTTGTGGTAGTGTTGAAAAACCACTTTTTGCACTTGTGATAGTGTTGAAAAACCACTTTTCGCACTTGTGTTGGTGAAGTAAACCACTTTTGCACTTGTATTAGTGTGGAAAAAACACTTTTTGCACCTATGATAGTGTTGAAAAACCACTTTTCGCACTTGTGTTAGTGTTGAAAAACCACTTTTCGCACTTGTGTTGGTGCAGGAAACCACTTTTGCACTTGTATTAGTGTGGAAAAACACTTTTCGCACTTGTGTTTGTGTTGAAAAACCACTTTTCACACTTTTCACACTGATAGTGTTGAAAAACCACTTGTGTTAGTGTTGAAAAACCACTTTTTGCACTTGTGTTGGTGCAGGAAACCACTTTTGCACTTGTATTAGTGTGTAAAAAACACTTTTTGCATTTGTGATAGTGTTGAAAAACCACTTTTCGCACTTGTGTTAGTGTTGAAAAACCACTTTTTGCACTTGTGTTAGTGTTGAAAAACCACTTTTCGCACTTGTGTTGGTGCAGGAAACCACTTTTGCACTTGTATTAGTGTGGAAAAAACACTTTTTGCACTTGTGATAGTGTTGAAAAACCACTTTTCGCACTTGTGTTAGTGTTGAAAAACCACTTTTCGCACTTGTGTTAGTGTTGAAAAACCACTTTTCGCACTTGTGTTGGTGCAGGAAACCACTTTTGCACTTGTATTAGTGTGGAAAAAACACTTTTTGCACTTGTGATAGTGTTGAAAAACCACTTTTCGCACTTGTGTTAGTGTTGAAAAACCACTTTTCGCACTTGTGTTAGTGTTGAAAAACCACTTTTCGCACTTGTGTTGGTGCAGGAAACCACTGTTGCACTTGTATTAGTGTGGAAAAAACACTTTTTGCACTTGTGATAGTGTTGAAAAACCACTTTTCGCACATGTGTTAGTGTTGAAAAACCACTTTTCGCACTTGTGTTGGTGCAGGAAACCACTTTTGCACTTGTATTAGTGTGGAAAAAACACTTTTTGCACTTGTGATAGTGTTGAAAAACCACTTTTCGCACTTGTGTTAGTGTTGAAAAACCACTTTTCGCACTTGTGTTAGTGTTGAAAAACCACTTTTCGCAGTTGTGTTGGTGCAGGAAACCACTTTTGCACTTGTATTAGTGTGGAAAAAACACTTTTTGCACCTGTGATAGTGTTGAAAAACCACTTTTCGCACTTGTGTTAGTGTTGAAAAACCACTTTTCGCACTTGTGTTGGTGCAGGAAACCACTTTTGCACTTGTATTAGTGTGGAAAAACACTTTTCGCACTTGTGTTTGTGTTGAAAAACCACTTTTCACACTTGTGTTAGTGTTGAAAAACCACTTTTTGCACTTGTGTTGGTGCAGGAAACCACTTTTGCACTTGTATTAGTGTGGAAAAAACACTTTTTGCATTTGTGATAGTGTTGAAAAACCACTTTTCGCACTTGTTTTAGTGTTGAAAAACCACTTTTTGCACTTGTGTTAGTGTTGAAAAACCACTTTTCGCACTTGTGTTGGTGCAGGAAACCACTTTTGCACTTGTATTAGTGTGGAAAAAACACTTTTTGCACTTGTGATAGTGTTGAAAAACCACTTTTCGCACTTGTGTTAGTGTTGAAAAACCACTTTTCGCACTTGTGTTGGTATTGAAAAACCACTTTTCGCACTTGTGTTGGTGCAGGAAACCACTTTTGCACTTGTATTAGTGTGGAAAAAACACTTTTTGCACTTGTGATAGTGTTGAAAAACCACTTTTTGCACTTGTGATAGTGTTGAAAAACCACTTTTCGCACTTGTGTTGGTGAAGGAAACCACTTTTGCACTTGTATTAGTGTGGAAAAAACACTTTTTGCACCTGTGATAGTGTTGAAAAACCACTTTTCGCACTTGTGTTGGTGCAGGAAACCACTTTTGCACTTGTATTAGTGTGGAAAAAACACTTTTTGCACCTGTGATAGTGTTGAAAAACCACTTTTCGCACTTGTGTTAGTGTTGAAAAACCACTTTTCGCACTTGTGTTGGTGCAGGAAACCACTTTTGCACTTGTATTAGTGTGGAAAAACACTTTTCGCACTTGTGTTTGTGTTGAAAAACCACTTTTCACACTTGTGTTAGTGTTGAAAAACCACTTTTTGCACTTGTGTTGGTGCAGGAAACCACTTTTGCACTTGTATTAGTGTGTAAAAAACACTTTTTGCATTTGTGATAGTGTTGAAAAACCACTATTCGCACTTGTGTTAGTGTTGAAAAACCACTTTTTGCACTTGTGTTAGTGTTGAAAAACCACTTTTCGCACTTGTGTTGGTGCAGGAAACCACTTTTGCACTTCTATTAGTGTGGAAAAAACACTTTTTGCACTTGTGATAGTGTTGAAAAACCACTTTTCGCACTTGTGTTAGTGTTGAAAAACCACTTTTCGCACTTGTGTTAGTGTTGAAAAACCACTTTTCGCACTTGTGTTGGTGCAGGAAACCACTGTTGCACTTGTATTAGTGTGGAAAAAACACTTTTTGCACTTGTGATAGTGTTGAAAAACCACTTTTCGCACATGTGTTAGTGTTGAAAAACCACTTTTCGCACTTGTGTTGGTGCAGGAAACCACTTTTGCACTTGTATTAGTGTGGAAAAAACACTTTTTGCACTTGTGATAGTGTTGAAAAACCACTTTTCGCACTTGTGTTAGTGTTGAAAAACCACTTTTCGCACTTGTGTTAGTGTTGAAAAACCACTTTTCGCACTTGTGTTGGTGCAGGAAACCACTTTTGCACTTGTATTAGTGTGGAAAAACACTTCTTGCACTTGTGTTTGTGTTGAATAACCACTTTTCACACTTGTGTTAGTGTTGAAAAACCACTTTTTGCACTTGTGTTGGTGCAGGAAACCACTTTTGCACTTGTAGTAGTGTGGAAAAAACACTTTTTGCACCTGTGATAGTGTTGAAAAACCACTTTTTGCACTTGTGTTGGTGCAGGAAACCACTTTTGCACTTGTATTAGTGTGGAAAAAACACTTTTTGCATTTGTGATAGTGTTGAAAAACGACTTTTCGCACTTGTGTTAGTGTTGAAAAACCACTTTTCGCACTTGTGTTGGTGCAGGAAACCACTTTTGCACTTGTATTAGTGTGGAAAAAACACTTTTTGCACTTGTGATTGTGTTGAAAAACCACTTGTCGCACTTGTGTTAGTGTTGAAAAACCACATTACGCACTTGTGTTGGTGCAGGAAACCACTTTTGCACTTGTATTAGTGTGGAAAAAACACTTTTCGCACTTGTGTTTGTGTTGAAAAACCACTTTTCAAACTTGTGTTAGTGATGAAAAACCACTTTTCGCACTTGTGTTGGTGCAGGAAACCATTTTTGCACTTGTATTAGTGTGGAAAAAACACTTTTTGCACTTGTGATAGTGTTGAAAAACCACTTTTCGCACTTGTGTTAGTGTTGAAAAACCACTTTTCGCACTTGTGTTAGTGTTGAAAAACCACTTTTCGCACTTGTGTTGGTGCAGGAAACCACTTTTGCACTTGTACTAGTGTGGAAAAAACACTTTTTGCACTTGTGATAGTGTTGAAAAACCACTTTTCGTACATGTGTTAGTGTTGAAAAACCACTTTTTCGCACTTGTGTTAGTGTTGAAAAACCACTTTTCGCACTTGTGTTGGTGCAGGAAACCACGTTTGCACTTGTATTAGTGTGGAAAAAACACTTTTTGCACTTGTGATAGTGTTGAAAAACCACTTTTCGCACATGTGTTAGTGTTGAAAAACCACTTTTCGCACTTGTGTTAGTGTTGAAAAACCACTTTTCGCACTTGTGTTGGTGCAGGAAACCACTTTTGCACTTGTATTAGTGTGGAAAAAACACTTTTTGCACCTTTGATAGTGTTGAAAAACCACTTTTCACACTTGTGTTAGTGTTGAAAAACCACTTTTCGCACTTGTGTTGGTGCAGGAAACCACTTTTGCACTTGTATTAGTGTGGAAAAAACACTTTTTGCACTTGTGATAGTGTTGAAAAACCACTTTTCGCACTTGTGTTAGTGTTGAAAAACCACTTTTGCACTTGTATTAGTGTGGAAAATCCACTTTTCGCACTTGTGTTAGTGTTGAAAAACCACTTTTCGCACTTGTGTTAGTGTTGAAAAACCACTTTTCGCACTTGTGTTAGTGTTGAAAAACCACTTTTCGCACTTGTGTTGGTGCAGGAAACCACTTTTGCACTTGTATTAGTGTGGAAAAAACACTTTTTGCACCTGTGATAGTGTTGAAAAACCACTTTTCGCACTTGTGTTAGTGTTGAAAAACCACTTTTCGCACTTGTGTTGGTGCAGGAAACCACTTTTGCACTTGTATTAGTGTGGAAAAAACACTTTTTGCACTTGTGATAGTGTTGAAAAACCACTTTTCGCACTTGTGTTGGTGCAGCAAACCACTGTTGCACTTGTATTAGTGTGGAAAAAACACTTTTTGCACTTGTGATAGTGTTGAAAAACCACTTTTCGCACATGTGTTAGTGTTGAAAAACCACTTTTCGCACTTGTGTTGGTGCAGGAAACCACTTTTGCACTTGTATTAGTGTGGAAAAAACACTTTTTGCACTTGTGATAGTGTTGAAAAACCACTTTTCGCACTTGTGTTGGTGCAGCAAACCACTGTTGCACTTGTATTAGTGTGGAAAAAACACTTTTTGCACTTGTGATAGTGTTGAAAAACCACTTTTCGCACATGTGTTAGTGTTGAAAAACCACTTTTCGCACTTGTGTAGGTGCAGGAAACCACTTTTGCACTTGTATTAGTGTGGAAAAACACTTTTTGCACTTGTGTTTGTGTTGAATAACCACTTTTCACACTTGTGTTAGTGTTGAAAAACCACTTTTTGCACTTGTGTTGGTGCAGGAAACCACTTTTGCACTTGTATTAGTGTGGAAAAAACACTTTTTGCATTTGTGATAGTGTTGAAAAACCACATTTCGCACTTGTGTTAGTGTTGAAAAACCACTTTTCGCACTTGTGTTGGTGCAGGAAACCACTTTTGCACTTGTATTAGTGTGGAAAAAACACTTTTTGCACTTGTGATTGTGTTGAAAAACCACTTGTCGCACTTGTGTTAGTGTTGAAAAACCACATTACGCACTTGTGTTGGTGCAGGAAACCACTTTTGCACTTGTATGAGTGTGGAAAAAACACTTTTCGCACTTGTGTTTGTGTTGAAAAACCACTTTTCACACTTGTGTTAGTGATGAAAAACCACTTTTCGCACTTGTGTTGGTGCAGGAAACCATTTTTGCACTTGTATTAGTGTGGAAAAAACACTTTTTGCACTTGTGATAGTGTTGGAAAACCACTTTTCGTACATGTGTTAGTGTTGAAAAACCACTTTTCGCACTTGTGTTAGTGTTGAAAAACCACTTTTCGCACTTGTGTTGGTGCAGGAAACCACTTTTGCACTTGTATTAGTGTGGAAAAAACACTTTTTGCACTTGTGATAGTGTTGAAAAACCACTTTTCGCACTTGTGTTAGTGTTGAAAAACCACTTTTTGCACTTGTGTTAGTGTTGAAAAACCACTTTTCGCACTTGTGTTGGTGCAGGAAACCACTTTTGCACTTGTATTAGTGTGGAAAAAACACTTTTTGCACCTGTGATAGTGTTGAAAAACCACTTTTCGCACTTGTGGTGGTGAAGGAAACCACTTTTGCACTTGTATTAGTGTGGAAAAAACACTTTTTGCACCTGTGATAGTGTTGAAAAACCACTTTTCGCACTTGTGTTGGTGCAGGAAACCACTTTTGCACTTGTATTAGTGTGGAAAAAACACTTTTTGCACCTGTGATAGTGTTGAAAAACCACTTTTCGCACTTGTGTTAGTGTTGAAAAACCACTTTTCGCACTTGTGTTGGTGCAGGAAACCACTTTTGCACTTGTATTAGTGTGGAAAAACACTTTTCGCACTTGTGTTTGTGTTGAAAAACCACTTTTCACACTTGTGTTAGTGTTGAAAAACCACTTTTTGCACTTGTGTTGGTGCAGGAAACCACTTTTGCACTTGTATTAGTGTGTAAAAAACACTTTTTGCATTTGTGATAGTGTTGAAAAACCACTATTCGCACTTGTGTTAGTGTTGAAAAACCACTTTTTGCACTTGTATTAGTGTTGAAAAACCACTTTTCGCACTTGTGTTGGTGCAGGAAACCACTTTTGCACTTGTATTAGTGTGGAAAAAACACTTTTTGCACTTGTGATAGTGTTGAAAAACCACTTTTCGCACTTGTGTTAGTGTTGAAAAACCACTTTTCGCACTTGTGTTAGTGTTGAAAAACCACTTTTCGCACTTGTGTTGGTGCAGGAAACCACTTTTGCACTTGTATTAGTGTGGAAAAAACACTTTTTGCACTTGTGATAGTGTTGAAAAACCACTTTTCGCACTTGTGTTAGTGTTGAAAAACCACTTTTCGCACTTGTGTTAGTGTTGAAAAACCACTTTTCGCACTTGTGTTGGTGCAGGAAACCACTTTTGCACTTGTATTAGTGTGGAAAAACACTTCTTGCACTTGTGTTTGTGTTGAATAACCACTTTTCACACTTGTGTTAGTGTTGAAAAACCACTTTTTGCACTTGTGTTGGTGCAGGAAACCACTTTTGCACTTGTATTAGTGTGGAAAAAAACACTTTTTGCATTTGTGATAGTGTTGAAAAACGACTTTTCGCACTTGTGTTAGTGTTGAAAAACCACTTTTCGCACTTGTGTTGGTGCAGGAAACCACTTTTGCACTTGTATTAGTGTGGAAAAAACACTTTTTGCACTTGTGATTGTGTTGAAAAACCACTTGTCGCACTTGTGTTAGTGTTGAAAAACCACATTACGCACTTGTGTTGGTGCAGGAAACCACTTTTGCACTTGTATTAGTGTGGAAAAAACACTTTTCGCACTTGTGTTTGTGTTGAAAAACCACTTTTCGCACTTGTGTTAGTGTTGAAAACCCACTTTTCGCACTTGTGTTGGTGTAGGAAACCACTTTTGCACTTATATTAGTGTGGAAAAAACACTTTTCGAACTTGTGTTAGTGTTGAAAAACCACTTTTCGCACTTGTGTTAGTGTTGAAAAACCACTTTTCGCACTTTTGTTAGTGTTGAAAAACCACTTTTCGCACTTGTGTTGGTGCAGGAAACCACTTTTGCACTTGTATTAGTGTGGAAAAAACACTTTTTGCACTTGTGATAGTGTTGAAAAACGACTTTTCGAACTTGTGTTAGTGTTGAAAAACCACTTTTCGCAATTGTGTTAGTGTTGAAAAACCACTTTTCGCACTTGTGTTGGTGCATGAAACCACTTTTGCACTTGTATTAGTGTGGAAAAAACACTTTTCGCACTTGCGTTAGTGTTGAAAAACCACTTTTCGCACTTGTGTTAGTGTTGAAAAACCACTTTTCGCACTTGTGTTGGTGCAGGAAACCACTTTTGCACTTGTATTAGTGTGGAAAAAACACTTTTCGCACTTGTGTTAGTGTTGAAAAACCACTTTTCGCACTTGTGTTAGTGTTGAAAAACCACTTTTCGCACTTGTGTTGGTGTAGGAAACCACTTTTGCACTTGTATTAGTGTGGAAAAAACACTTTTCACACTTGTGTTAGTGTTGAAAAACCACTTTTCGCACTTGTGTTAGTGTTGAAAAACCACTTTTCGCACTTGTGTTAGTGTTGAAAAACCACTTTTTGCACTTGTCTTGGTGCAGGAAACCACTTTTGCACTTGTAATAGTGTGGAAAAAACACTTTTTGCACTTGTGATAGTGTTGAAAAACCACTTTTCGCACTTGTGTTAGTGTTGAAAAACCACTTTTCGCACTTGTGTTAGTGTTGAAAAACCACTTTTTGCACTTGTGTTGGTGCAGGAAACCACTTTTGCACTTGTATTAGTGTGGACAAAACACTTTTCGCACTTGTGTTAGTGTTGAAAAACCACTTTTCGCACTTGTGTTAGTGTTGAAAAACCACTTTTCGCACTTGTGTTGGTGTAGGAAACCACTTTTGCACTTGTATTAGTGTGGAAAAAACACTTTTCACACTTGTGTTAGTGTTGAAAAACCACTTTTCGCACTTGTGTTAGTGTTGAAAAACCACTTTTCGCACTTGTGTTAGTGTTGAAAAACCACTTTTTGCACTTGTCTTGGTGCAGGAAACCACTTTTGCACTTGTAATAGTGTGGAAAAAACACTTTTTGCACTTGTGATAGTGTTGAAAAACCACTTTTCGCACTTGTGTTAGTGTTGAAAAACCACTTTTCGCACTTGTGTTAGTGTTGAAAAACCACTTTTTGCACTTGTGTTGGTGCAGGAAACCACTTTTGCACTTGTATTAGTGTGGACAAAACACTTTTCGCACTTGTGTTAGTGTTGAAAAACCACTTTTCGCACTTGTGTTAGTGTTGAAAAACCACTTTTCGCACTTGTGTTAGTGTTGAAAAACCACATTTCGCACTTGTGTTGGTGCAGGAAACCACTTTTGCACTTGTATTAGTGTGGAAAAAACACTTTTCGCACTTGTGTTAGTGTTGAAAAACCACTTTTCGCACTTGTGTTAGTGTTGAAAAACCACTTTTCGCACTTGTGTTAGTGTTGAAAACCCACTTTTCGCACTTGTGTTGGTGTAGGAAACCACATTTGCACTTATATTAGTGTGGAAAAAACACTTTTCGAACTTGTGTTAGTGTTGAAAAACCACTTTTCGCACTTGTGTTAGTGTTGAAAAACCACTTTTCGCACTTTTGTTAGTGTTGAAAAACCACTTTTCGCACTTGTGTTGGTGCAGGAAACCACTTTTGCACTTGTATTAGTGTGGAAAAAACACTTTTTGCACTTGTGATAGTGTTGAAAAACGACTTTTCGAACTTGTGTTAGTGTTGAAAAACCACTTTTCGCAATTGTGTTAGTGTTGAAAAACCACTTTTCGCACTTGTGTTGGTGCATGAAACCACTTTTGCACTTGTATTAGTGTGGAAAAAACACTTTTCGCACTTGCGTTAGTGTTGAAAAACCACTTTTCGCACTTGTGTTAGTGTTGAAAAACCACTTTTCGCACTTGTGTTGGTGCAGGAAACCACTTTTGCACTTGTATTAGTGTGGAAAAAACACTTTTCGCACTTGTGTTAGTGTTGAAAAACCACTTTTCGCACTTGTGTTAGTGTTGAAAAACCACTTTTCGCACTTGTGTTGGTGTAGGAAACCACTTTTGCACTTGTATTAGTGTGGAAAAAACACTTTTCACACTTGTGTTAGTGTTGAAAAACCACTTTTCGCACTTGTGTTAGTGTTGAAAAACCACTTTTCGCACTTGTGTTAGTGTTGAAAAACCACTTTTTGCACTTGTCTTGGTGCAGAAAACCACTTTTGCACTTGTAATAGTGTGGAAAAAACACTTTTTGCACTTGTGATAGTGTTGAAAAACCACTTTTCGCACTTGTGTTAGTGTTGAAAAACCACTTTTCGCACTTGTGTTAGTGTTGAAAAACCACTTTTTGCACTTGTGTTGGTGCAGGAAACCACTTTTGCACTTGTATTAGTGTGGACAAAACACTTTTCGCACTTGTGTTAGTGTTGAAAAACCACTTTTCGCACTTGTGTTAGTGTTGAAAAACCACTTTTCGCACTTGTGTTAGTGTTGAAAAACCACATTTCGCACTTGTGTTGGTGCAGGAAACCACTTTTGCACTTGTATTAGTGTGGAAAAAACACTTTTCGCACTTGTGTTAGTGTTGAAAAACCACTTTTCGCACTTGTGTTAGTGTTGAAAAACCACTTTTCGCACTTGTGTTGGTGCAGGAAACCACTTTTGCACTTGTATTAGTGTGGAAAAAACACTTTTCGCACTTGTGTTAGTGTTGAAAAACCACTTTTTGCACTTGTGTTAGTGTTGAAAAACCACTTTTCACACTTGTGTTGGTGCAGGAAACCACTTTTGCACTTGTATTAGTGTGGAAAAAACACTTTTCGCGCTTGTGTTAGTGTTGAAAAACCACTTTTCGCACTTGTGTTAGTGTTGAAAAACCACTTTTCGCACTTGTGTTAGTGTTGAAAAACCACTTTTCGCACTTGTGTTGGTGCAGGAAACCACTTTTGCACTTGTATTAGTGTGGAAAAAACACTTTTCGCACTTGTGTTAGTGTTGAAAAATCACTTTTCGCACTTGTGTTAGTGTTGAAACACCACTTTTCGCACTTGTGTTGGTGCAGGAAACCACATTTGCACTTGTATTAGTGTGGAAAAAACACTTTTTGCACTTGTGATAGTGTTGAAAAACCACTTTTCGCACTTGTGTTAGTGTTGAAAAACCACTTTTTGCACTTGTGTTAGTGTTGAAAAACCACTTTTCGCACTTGTGTTGGTGCAGGAAACCACTTTTGCACTTGTATTAGTGTGGAAAAAACACTTTTCGCACTTGTGTTAGTGTTGAAAAACCACTTTTCGCACTTGTGTTAGTGTTGAAAAACCACTTTTCGCACTTGTGTTGGTGCAGGAAACCACTTTTGCACTTGTATTAGTGTGGAAAAAACACTTTTTGCACTTGTGATAGTGTTGAAAAACCACTTTTCGCACTTGTGTTAGTGTTGAAAAACCACTTTTTGCACTTGTGTTAGTGTTGAAAAACCACTTTTCGCACTTGTGTTAGTGTTGAAAAACCACTTTTTGCACTTGTGTTAGTGTTGAAAAACCATTTTTCGCACTTGCGTTGGTGCAGGAAACCACTTTTGCACTTGTATTAGTGTGGAAAAAACACTTTTCGCACTTGTGTTAGTGTTGAAAAACCACTTTTCGCACTTGTGTTAGTGTTGAAAAACCACTTTTCGCGCTTGTGTTGGTGCAGGAAACCACTATTGCACTTGTATTATTGTGGAAAAAACACTTTTCGCACTTGTGTTAGTGTTGAAAAACCACTTTTCCCACTTGTGTTAGTGTTGAAAAACCACATTTCGCACTTGTGTTAGTGTTGAAAAACCACTTTTCGCACTTGTGTTGGTGCAGGAAACCACTTTTGCACTTGTAATAGTGTGGAAAAAACACTTTTTGCACTTGTGATAGTGTTGAAAAACCACTTTTCGCACTTGTGTTAGTGTTGAAAAACCACTTTTCGCACTTGTGTTAGTGTTGAAAAACCACTTTTCGCACCTGTGGTGGTGCAGGAAACCACTTTTGCACTTGTATTAGTGTGGACAAAACACTTTTCGCACTTGTGTTAGTGTTGAAAAAGCACTTTTCGCACTTGTGTTAGTGTTGAAAAACCACTTTTCGCACTTGTGTTAGTGTTGAAAAACCACTTTTCGCACTTGTGTTGGTGCAGGAAACCACTTTTGCACTTGTATTAGTGTGGAAAAACACTTTTCGCACTTGTGTTGGTGCAGGTAACCACTTTTGCACTTGTATTAGTGGAGAAAAAACACTTTTTGCACATGTGATAGTGTTGAAAAACCACTTTTCGCACTTGTGTTAGTGTTGAAAAACCACTTTTCGCACTTGTGTTAGTGTTGAAAAACCACTTTTCGCACTTGTGTTGGTGCAGGAAACCACTTTTGCACTTGTAATAGTGTGGAAAAAACACTTTTTGCACTTGTGATAGTGTTGAAAAACCACTTGTCGCACTTGTGTTAGTGTTGAAAAACCACTTTTCGCACTTGTGTTAGTGTTGAAAAACCACTTTTCGCACCTGTGGTGGTGCAGGAAACCACTTTTGCACTTGTATTAGTGTGGACAAAACACTTTTCGCACTTGTGTTAGTGTTGAAAAAGCACTTTTCGCACTTGTGTTAGTGTTGAAAAACCAATTTTCGCACTTGTGTTAGTGTTGAAAAACCACTTTTCGCACTTGTGTTGGTGCAGGAAACCACTTTTGCACTTGTATTAGTGTGGAAAAACACTTTTCGCACTTGTGTTAGTGTTGAAAAACCACTTTTCGCACTTGTGTTAGTGTTGAAAAACCACTTTTCGCACTTGTGTTAGTGTTGAAAAACCACTTTTCGCACTTGTGTTGGTGCAGGAAACCACTTTTGCACTTGTATTAGTGTGGAAAAAACACTTTACGCACTTGTATTAGTGTTGAAAAACCACTTTTCGCACTTGTGTTAGTGTTGAAAAACCACTTTTCGCACTTGTGTTAGTGTTGAAAAACCACTTTTCGCACTTGTGTTGGTGCAGGTAACCACTTTTGCACTTGTATTAGTGGAGAAAAAACACTTTTTGCACATGTGATAGTGTTGAAAAACCACTTTTCGCACTTGTGTTAGTGTTGAAAAACCACTTTTCGCACTTGTGTTAGTGTTGAAAAACCACTTTTCGCACTTGTGTTGGTGCAGGAAACCACTTTTGCACTTGTAATAGTGTGGAAAAAAACACTTTTTGCACTTGTGATAGTGTTGAAAAACCACTTTTCGCACTTGTGTTAGTGTTGAAAAACCACTTTTCGCACTTGTGTTAGTGTTGAAAAACCACTTTTCGCACCTGTGTTGGTGCAGGGAACCACTTTTCACTTGTATTAGTGTGGACAAAACACTTTTCACACTTGTGTTAGTGTTGAAAAACCACTTTTCGCACTTGTGTTAGTGTTGAAAAACCACTTTTCGCACTTGTGTTAGTGTTGAAAAACCACTTTTCGCACTTGTGTTGGTGCAGGAAACCACTTTTGCACTTGTATTAGTGTGGAAAATACACTTTTCGCACTTGTGTTAGTGTTGAAAAACCACTTTTCGCACTTGTGTTAGTGTTGAAAAACCACTTTTCGCACTTGTGTTCGTGCAGGAAACCACTTTTGCACTTGTATTAGTGTGGAAAAAACACTTCGCACTTGTGTTAGTGTTGAAAAACCACTTTTCGCACTTGTGTTAGTGTTGAAAAACCACTTTTCGCACTTGTGTTAGTGTTGAAAAACCACTTTTCGCACTTGTGTTAGTGTTGAAAAACCACTTTTCGCACTTGTGTTGGTGCAGGAAACCACTTTTGCCCTTGTATTAGTGTGGAAAAAACACTTTTCGCACTTGTGTTAGTGTTGAAAAACCACTTTTCGCACTTGTGTTAGTGTTGAAAAACCACTTTTCGCACTTGTGTTAGTGTTGAAAAACCACTTTTCGCACTTGTGTTGGTGTAGGAAACCACTTTTGCACTTGTATTAGTGTGGAAAAAAACACTTTTCGAACTTGTGTTAGTGTTGAAAAAACACTTTTCGCACTTGTGTTAGTGTTGACAAACCACTTTTCGCACTTGTGTTAGTTGTGAAAAACCACTTTTCGCACTTGTGTTGGTGCAGGAAACCACTTTTGCACTTGTATTAGTGTGGAAAACCACTTTTCGTACTTGTGTTAGTGTTGAAAAACCACTTTTCGCACTTGTGTTAGTGTTGAAAAACCACATTTCGCACTTGTGTTAGTGTTGAAAAACCACTTTTCGCCCTTGTGTTGGTGCAGGAAACCACTTTTGCACTTGTATTAGTGTGGAAAAATACTTTTCGCACTTATGTTTGTGTTGAAAAACCACTTTCGCACATGTGTTTGTGCAGGAAACCACTTTTGCACTTGTATTAGTGTGGAAAAAACACTTTTCGCACTTGTGTTATTGTTGAAAAACCACTTTTCGCACTTGTGTTAGTGTTGAAAAACCACTTTTCGCACTTGTGTTGGTGCAGGAAACCACTTTTGCACTTGTATTAGTGTGGAAAAAACACTTTTTGCACTTGTTATAGTGTTGAAAAACCACTTTTCGCACTTGTGTTAGTGTTGAAAAACCACTTTTCGCACTTATGTTGGTCCAGGAAACTACTTTTGCACTTGTATTAGTGTGGAAAAAACCACTTTTCACACTTGTGTTAGTGTTGAAAAACCACTTTTCGCACTTGTGGTAGTGTTGATAAACCACTTTTCGCACTTGTGTTAGTGTTGGAAACCACTTTTCGCACTTGTGTTGGTGCAGGAAACCACTTTTGCACTTGTATTAGTGTGGAAAAACCACTTTTCGCACTTGTGTTAGTGTTGAAAAACCACTTTTCACACTTGTGTTAGTGTTGAAAAACCACTTTTCGCACTTGTGTTGGTGCAGGAAACCACTTTTGCACTTGTATTAGTGTGGGAAAAACACTTTTTGCACTTGTGATAGTGTTGAAAAACCACTTTGCGCACTTGTGTTAGTGTTGAAAAACCACTTTTCGCACTTGTGTTGGTGCATGAAACCACTTTTGCACTTGTATTAGTGTGGAAAAAACACTTTTCGCACTTGCGTTAGTGTTGAAAAACCACTTTTCGCACTTGTGTTAGTGTTGAAAAAACACTTTTCGCACTTGTGTTGGTGCAGGAAACCACTTTTGCACTTGTATTAGTGTGGAAAAAACACTTTTCGCACTTGTGTTAGTGTTGAAAAACCACTTTTCGCACTTGTGTTAGTGTTGAAAAACCACTTTTCGCACTTGTGTTGGTGTAGGAAACCACTTTTGCACTTGTATTAGTGTGGAAAAAACACTTTTCACACTTGTGTTAGTGTTGAAAAACCACTTTTCGCACTTGTGTTAGTGTTGAAAAACCACTTTTCGCACTTGTGTTAGTGTTGAAAAACCACTTTTTGCACTTGTCTTGGTGCAGGAAACCACTTTTGCACTTGTAATAGTGTGGAAAAAATACTTTTTGCACTTGTGATAGTGTTGAAAAACCACTTTTCGCACTTGTGTTAGTGTTGAAAAACCACTTTTCGCACTTGTGTTAGTGTTGAAAAACCACTTTTTGCACTTGTGTTGGTGCAGGAAACCACTTTTGCACTTGTATTAGTGTGGACAAAACACTTTTCGCACTTGTGTTAGTGTTGAAAAACCACTTTTCGCACTTGTGTTAGTGTTGAAAAACCACTTTTCGCACTTGTGTTAGTGTTGAAAAACCACATTTCGCACTTGTGTTGGTGCAGGAAACCACTTTTGCACTTGTATTAGTGTGGAAAAAACACTTTTCGCACTTGTGTTAGTGTTGAAAAACCACTTTTCGCACTTGTGTTAGTGTTGAAAAACCACTTTTCGCACTTGTGTTAGTGTTGAAAACCCACTTTTCGCACTTGTGTTGGTGTAGGAAACCACTTTTGCACTTATATTAGTGTGGAAAAAACACTTTTCGAACTTGTGTTAGTGTTGAAAAACCACTTTTCGCACTTGTGTTAGTGTTGAAAAACCACTTTTCGCACTTTTGTTAGTGTTGAAAAACCACTTTTCGCACTTGTGTTGGTGCAGGAAACCACTTTTGCACTTGTATTAGTGTGGAAAAAACACTTTTTGCACTTGTGATAGTGTTGAAAAACGACTTTTCGAACTTGTGTTAGTGTTGAAAAACCACTTTTCGCAATTGTGTTAGTGTTGAAAAACCACTTTTCGCACTTGTGTTGGTGCATGAAACCACTTTTGCACTTGTATTAGTGTGGAAAAAACACTTTTCGCACTTGCGTTAGTGTTGAAAAACCACTTTTCGCACTTGTGTTAGTGTTGAAAAACCACTTTTCGCACTTGTGTTGGTGCAGGAAACCACTTTTGCACTTGTATTAGTGTGGAAAAAACACTTTTCGCACTTGTGTTAGTGTTGAAAAACCACTTTTCGCACTTGTGTTAGTGTTGAAAAACCACTTTTCGCACTTGTGTTGGTGTAGGAAACCACTTTTGCACTTGTATTAGTGTGGAAAAAACACTTTTCACACTTGTGTTAGTGTTGAAAAACCACTTTTCGCACTTGTGTTAGTGTTGAAAAACCACTTTTCGCACTTGTGTTAGTGTTGAAAAACCACTTTTTGCACTTGTCTTGGTGCAGGAAACCACTTTTGCACTTGTAATAGTGTGGAAAAAACACTTTTTGCACTTGTGATAGTGTTGAAAAACCACTTTTCGCACTTGTGTTAGTGTTGAAAAACCACTTTTCGCACTTGTGTTAGTGTTGAAAAACCACTTTTTGCACTTGTGTTGGTGCAGGAAACCACTTTTGCACTTGTATTAGTGTGGACAAAACACTTTTCGCACTTGTGTTAGTGTTGAAAAACCACTTTTCGCACTTGTGTTAGTGTTGAAAAACCACTTTTCGCACTTGTGTTGGTGTAGGAAACCACTTTTGCACTTGTATTAGTGTGGAAAAAACACTTTTCACACTTGTGTTAGTGTTGAAAAACCACTTTTCGCACTTGTGTTAGTGTTGAAAAACCACTTTTCGCACTTGTGTTAGTGTTGAAAAACCACTTTTTGCACTTGTCTTGGTGCAGGAAACCACTTTTGCACTTGTAATAGTGTGGAAAAAACACTTTTTGCACTTGTGATAGTGTTGAAAAACCACTTTTCGCACTTGTGTTAGTGTTGAAAAACCACTTTTCGCACTTGTGTTAGTGTTGAAAAACCACTTTTTGCACTTGTGTTGGTGCAGGAAACCACTTTTGCACTTGTATTAGTGTGGACAAAACACTTTTCGCACTTGTGTTAGTGTTGAAAAACCACTTTTCGCACTTGTGTTAGTGTTGAAAAACCACTTTTCGCACTTGTGTTAGTGTTGAAAAACCACATTTCGCACTTGTGTTGGTGCAGGAAACCACTTTTGCACTTGTATTAGTGTGGAAAAAACACTTTTCGCACTTGTGTTAGTGTTGAAAAACCACTTTTCGCACTTGTGTTAGTGTTGAAAAACCACTTTTCGCACTTGTGTTAGTGTTGAAAACCCACTTTTCGCACTTGTGTTGGTGTAGGAAACCACTTTTGCACTTATATTAGTGTGGAAAAAACACTTTTCGAACTTGTGTTAGTGTTGAAAAACCACTTTTCGCACTTGTGTTAGTGTTGAAAAACCACTTTTCGCACTTTTGTTAGTGTTGAAAAACCACTTTTCGCACTTGTGTTGGTGCAGGAAACCACTTTTGCACTTGTATTAGTGTGGAAAAAACACTTTTTGCACTTGTGATAGTGTTGAAAAACGACTTTTCGAACTTGTGTTAGTGTTGAAAAACCACTTTTCGCAATTGTGTTAGTGTTGAAAAACCACTTTTCGCACTTGTGTTGGTGCATGAAACCACTTTTGCACTTGTATTAGTGTGGAAAAAACACTTTTCGCACTTGCGTTAGTGTTGAAAAACCACTTTTCGCACTTGTGTTAGTGTTGAAAAACCACTTTTCGCACTTGTGTTGGTGCAGGAAACCACTTTTGCACTTGTATTAGTGTGGAAAAAACACTTTTCGCACTTGTGTTAGTGTTGAAAAACCACTTTTCGCACTTGTGTTAGTGTTGAAAAACCACTTTTCGCACTTGTGTTGGTGTAGGAAACCACTTTTGCACTTGTATTAGTGTGGAAAAAACACTTTTCACACTTGTGTTAGTGTTGAAAAACCACTTTTCGCACTTGTGTTAGTGTTGAAAAACCACTTTTCGCACTTGTGTTAGTGTTGAAAAACCACTTTTTGCACTTGTCTTGGTGCAGGAAACCACTTTTGCACTTGTAATAGTGTGGAAAAAACACTTTTTGCACTTGTGATAGTGTTGAAAAACCACTTTTCGCACTTGTGTTAGTGTTGAAAAACCACTTTTCGCACTTGTGTTAGTGTTGAAAAACCACTTTTTGCACTTGTGTTGGTGCAGGAAACCACTTTTGCACTTGTATTAGTGTGGACAAAACACTTTTCGCACTTGTGTTAGTGTTGAAAAACCACTTTTCGCACTTGTGTTAGTGTTGAAAAACCACTTTTCGCACTTGTGTTAGTGTTGAAAAACCACATTTCGCACTTGTGTTGGTGCAGGAAACCACTTTTGCACTTGTATTAGTGTGGAAAAAACACTTTTCGCACTTGTGTTAGTGTTGAAAAACCACTTTTCGCACTTGTGTTAGTGTTGAAAAACCACTTTTCGCACTTGTGTTGGTGCAGGAAACCACTTTTGCACTTGTATTAGTGTGGAAAAAACACTTTTCGCACTTGTGTTAGTGTTGAAAAACCACTTTTCGCACTTGTGTTAGTGTTGAAAAACCACTTTTCGCACTTGTGTTGGTGCAGGAAACCACTTTTGCACTTGTATTAGTGTGGAAAAAACAATTTTCGCGCTTGTGTTAGTGTTGAAAAACCAATTTTCGCACTTGTGTTAGTGTTGAAAAACCACTTTTCGCACTTGTGTTAGTGTTGAAAAACCACTTTTTGCACTTGTGTTGGTGCAGGAAACCACTTTTGCACTTGTATTAGTGTGGAAAAAACACTTTTCGCACTTGTGTTAGTGTTGAAAAATCACTTTTCGCACTTGTGTTAGTGTTGAAACACCACTTTTCGCACTTGTGTTGGTGCAGGAAACCACATTTGCACTTGTATTAGTGTGGAAAAAACACTTTTTGCACTTGTGATAGTGTTGAAAAACCACTTTTCGCACTTGTGTTAGTGTTGAAAAACCACTTTTTGCACTTGTGTTAGTGTTGAAAAACCACTTTTCGCACTTGTGTTGGTGCAGGAAACCACTTTTGCACTTGTATTAGTGTGGAAAAAACACTTTTCGCACTTGTGTTAGTGTTGAAAAACCACTTTTCGCACTTGTGTTAGTGTTGAAAAACCACTTTTCGCACTTGTGTTGGTGCAGGAAACCACTTTTGCACTTGTATTAGTGTGGAAAAAACACTTTTTGCACTTGTGATAGTGTTGAAAAACCACTTTTCGCACTTGTGTTAGTGTTGAAAAACCACTTTTTGCACTTGTGTTAGTGTTGAAAAACCATTTTTCGCACTTGCGTTGGTGCAGGAAACCACTTTTGCACTTGTATTAGTGTGGAAAAAACACTTTTCGCACTTGTGTTAGTGTTGAAAAACCACTTTTCGCACTTGTGTTAGTGTTGAAAAACCACTTTTCGCACTTGTGTTGGTGCAGGAAACCACTATTGCACTTGTATTAGTGTGGAAAAAACACTTTTCGCACTTGTGTTAGTGTTGAAAAACCACTTTTCCCACTTGTGTTAGTGTTGAAAAACCACATTTCGCACTTGTGTTAGTGTTGAAAAACCACTTTTCGCACTTGTGTTGGTGCAGGAAACCACTTTTGCACTTGTAATAGTGTGGAAAAAACACTTTTTGCACTTGTGATAGTGTTGAAAAACCACTTTTCGCACTTGTGTTAGTGTTGAAAAACCACTTTTCGCACTTGTGTTAGTGTTGAAAAACCACTTTTCGCACCTGTGGTGGTGCAGGAAACCACTTTTGCACTTGTATTAGTGTGGACAAAACACTTTTCGCACTTGTGTTAGTGTTGAAAAAGCACTTTTCGCACTTGTGTTAGTGTTGAAAAACCACTTTTCGCACTTGTGTTAGTGTTGAAAAACCACTTTTCGCACTTGTGTTGGTGCAGGAAACCACTTTTGCACTTGTATTAGTGTGGAAAAACACTTTTCGCACTTGTGTTGGTGCATGAAACCACTTTTGCACTTGTATTAGTGTGGAAAAAACATTTTTTGCACTTGTGTTAGTGTTGAAAAACCACTTTTTGCACTTGTGTTGGTGCAGGAAACCACTTTTGCACTTGTATTAGTGTGGAAAAAACACTTTTCGCACTTGTGTTAGTGTTGAAAAATCACTTTTCGCACTTGTGTTAGTGTTGAAACACCACTTTTCGCACTTGTGTTGGTGCAGGAAACCACATTTGCACTTGTATTAGTGTGGAAAAAACACTTTTTGCACTTGTGATAGTGTTGAAAAACCACTTTTCGCACTTGTGTTAGTGTTGAAAAACCACTTTTTGCACTTGTGTTAGTGTTGAAAAACCACTTTTCGCACTTGTGTTGGTGCAGGAAACCACTTTTGCACTTGTATTAGTGTGGAAAAAACACTTTTCGCACTTGTGTTAGTGTTGAAAAACCACTTTTCGCACTTGTGTTAGTGTTGAAAAACCACTTTTCGCACTTGTGTTGGTGCAGGAAACCACTTTTGCACTTGTATTAGTGTGGAAAAAACACTTTTTGCACTTGTGATAGTGTTGAAAAACCACTTTTCGCACTTGTGTTAGTGTTGAAAAACCACTTTTCGCACTTGTGTTAGTGTTGAAAAACCACTTTTCGCACTTGTGTTGGTGCAGGAAACCACTTTTGCACTTGTATTAGTGTGGAAAAAACACTTTTCGCACTTGTGTTAGTGTTGAAAAACCACTTTTCGCACTTGTGTTAGTGTTGAAAAACCACTTTTCGCACTTGTGTTGGTGCAGGAAACCACTATTGCACTTGTATTAGTGTGGAAAAAACACTTTTCGCACTTGTGTTGGTGTTGAAAAACCACTTTTCCCACTTGTGTTAGTGTTGAAAAACCACATTTCGCACTTGTGTTAGTGTTGAAAAACCACTTTTCGCACTTGTGTTGGTGCAGGAAACCACTTTTGCACTTGTAATAGTGTGGAAAAAACACTTTTTGCACTTGTGATAGTGTTGAAAAACCACTTTTCGCACTTGTGTTAGTGTTGAAAAACCACTTTTCGCACTTGTGTTAGTGTTGAAAAACCACTTTTCGCACCTGTGGTGGTGCAGGAAACCACTTTTGCACTTGTATTAGTGTGGACAAAACACTTTTCGCACTTGTGTTAGTGTTGAAAAAGCACTTTTCGCACTTGTGTTAGTGTTGAAAAACCACTTTTCGCACTTGTGTTAGTGTTGAAAAACCACTTTTCGCACTTGTGTTGGTGCAGGAAACCACTTTTGCACTTGTATTAGTGTGGAAAAACACTTTTCGCACTTGTGTTGGTGCAGGTAACCACTTTTGCACTTGTATTAGTGGAGAAAAAACACTTTTTGCACATGTGATAGTGTTGAAAAACCACTTTTCGCACTTGTGTTAGTGTTGAAAAACCACTTTTCGCACTTGTGTTAGTGTTGAAAAACCACTTTTCGCACTTGTGTTGGTGCAGGAAACCACTTTTGCACTTGTAATAGTGTGGAAAAAACACTTTTTGCACTTGTGATAGTGTTGAAAAACCACTTGTCGCACTTGTGTTAGTGTTGAAAAACCACTTTTCGCACTTGTGTTAGTGTTGAAAAACCACTTTTCGCACCTGTGGTGGTGCAGGAAACCACTTTTGCACTTGTATTAGTGTGCACAAAACACTTTTCGCACTTGTGTTAGTGTTGAAAAAGCACTTTTCGCACTTGTGTTAGTGTTGAAAAACCACTTTTCGCACTTGTGTTAGTGTTGAAAAACCACTTTTCGCACTTGTGTTGGTGCAGGAAACCACTTTTGCACTTGTATTAGTGTGGAAAAACACTTTTCGCACTTGTGTTAGTGTTGAAAAACCACTTTTCGCACTTGTGTTAGTGTTGAAAAACCACTTTTCGCACTTGTGTTAGTGTTGAAAAACCACTTTTCGCACTTGTGTTGGTGCAGGAAACCACTTTTGCACTTGTATTAGTGTGGAAAAAACACTTTACGCACTTGTATTAGTGTTGAAAAACCACTTTTCGCACTTGTGTTAGTGTTGAAAAACCACTTTTCGCACTTGTGTTAGTGTTGAAAAACCACTTTTCGCACTTGTGTTGGTGCAGGTAACCACTTTTGCACTTGTATTAGTGGAGAAAAAACACTTTTTGCACATGTGATAGTGTTGAAAAACCACTTTTCGCACTTGTGTTAGTGTTGAAAAACCACTTTTCGCACTTGTGTTAGTGTTGAAAAACCACTTTTCGCACTTGTGTTGGTGCAGGAAACCACTTTTGCACTTGTAATAGTGTGGAAAAAAACACTTTTTGCACTTGTGATAGTGTTGAAAAACCACTTTTCGCACTTGTGTTAGTGTTGAAAAACCACTTTTCGCACTTGTGTTAGTGTTGAAAAACCACTTTTCGCACCTGTGTTGGTGCAGGGAACCACTTTTCACTTGTATTAGTGTGGACAAAACACTTTTCACACTTGTGTTAGTGTTGAAAAACCACTTTTCGCACTTGTGTTAGTGTTGAAAAACCACTTTTCGCACTTGTGTTAGTGTTGAAAAACCACTTTTCGCACTTGTGTTGGTGCAGGAAACCACTTTTGCACTTGTATTAGTGTGGAAAATACACTTTTCGCACTTGTGTTAGTGTTGAAAAACCACTTTTCGCACTTGTGTTAGTGTTGAAAAACCACTTTTCGCACTTGTGTTCGTGCAGGAAACCACTTTTGCACTTGTATTAGTGTGGAAAAAACACTTCGCACTTGTGTTAGTGTTGAAAAACCACTTTTCGCACTTGTGTTAGTGTTGAAAAACCACTTTTCGCACTTTTGTTGGTGCAGGAAACCACTTTTGCACTTGTATTAGTGTGGAAAAAACACTTTTCGCACTTGTGTTAGTGTTGAAAAACCACTTTTCGCACTTGTGTTAGTGTTGAAAAACCACTTTTCGCACTTGTGTTAGTGTTGAAAAACCACTTTTCGCACTTGTGTTGGTGCAGGAAACCACTTTTGCCCTTGTATTAGTGTGGAAAAAACACTTTTCGAACTTGTGTTAGTGTTGAAAAACCACTTTTCGCACTTGTGTTAGTGTTGAAAAACCACTTTTCGCACTTGTGTTAGTGTTGAAAAACCACTTTTCGCACTTGTGTTAGTGTTGAAAAACCACATTTCGCACTTGTGTTGGTGCAGGAAACCACGTTTGCACTTGTATTAGTGTGGAAAAAACACTTTTCGCACTTGTGTTAGTGTTGAAAAACCACTTTTCGCACTTGTGTTAGTGTTGAAAAACCACTTTTCGCACTTGTGTTAGTGTTGAAAACCCACTTTTCGCACTTGTGTTGGTGTAGGAAACCACTTTTGCACTTATATTAGTGTGGAAAAAACACTTTTCGAACTTGTGTTAGTGTTGAAAAACCACTTTTCGCACTTGTGTTAGTGTTGAAAAACCACTTTTCGCACTTTTGTTAGTGTTGAAAAACCACTTTTCGCACTTGTGTTGGTGCAGGAAACCACTTTTGCACTTGTATTAGTGTGGAAAAAACACTTTTTGCACTTGTGATAGTGTTGAAAAACGACTTTTCGAACTTGTGTTAGTGTTGAAAAACCACTTTTCGCAATTGTGTTAGTGTTAAAAAACCACTTTTCGCACTTGTGTTGGTGCATGAAACCACTTTTGCACTTGTATTAGTGTGGAAAAAACACTTTTCGCACTTGCGTTAGTGTTGAAAAACCACTTTTCGCACTTGTGTTAGTGTTGAAAAACCACTTTTCGCACTTGTGTTGGTGCAGGAAACCACTTTTGCACTTGTATTAGTGTGGAAAAAACACTTTTCGCACTTGTGTTAGTGTTGAAAAACCACTTTTCGCACTTGTGTTAGTGTTGAAAAACCACTTTTCGCACTTGTGTTGGTGTAGGAAACCACTTTTGCACTTGTATTAGTGTGGAAAAAACACTTTTCACACTTGTGTTAGTGTTGAAAAACCACTTTTCGCACTTGTGTTAGTGTTGAAAAACCACTTTTCGCACTTGTGTTAGTGTTGAAAAACCACTTTTTGCACTTGTCTTGGTGCAGGAAACCACTTTTGCACTTGTAATAGTGTGGAAAAAACACTTTTTGCACTTGTGATAGTGTTGAAAAACCACTTTTCGCACTTGTGTTAGTGTTGAAAAACCACTTTTCGCACTTGTGTTAGTGTTGAAAAACCACTTTTTGCACTTGTGTTGGTGCAGGAAACCACTTTTGCACTTGTATTAGTGTGGACAAAACACTTTTCGCACTTGTGTTAGTGTTGAAAAACCACTTTTCGCACTTGTGTTAGTGTTGAAAAACCACTTTTCGCACTTGTGTTGGTGTAGGAAACCACTTTTGCACTTGTATTAGTGTGGAAAAAACACTTTTCACACTTGTGTTAGTGTTGAAAAACCACTTTTCGCACTTGTGTTAGTGTTGAAAAACCACTTTTCGCACTTGTGTTAGTGTTGAAAAACCACTTTTTGCACTTGTCTTGGTGCAGGAAACCACTTTTGCACTTGTAATAGTGTGGAAAAAACACTTTTTGCACTTGTGATAGTGTTGAAAAACCACTTTTCGCACTTGTGTTAGTGTTGAAAAACCACTTTTCGCACTTGTGTTAGTGTTGAAAAACCACTTTTTGCACTTGTGTTGGTGCAGGAAACCACTTTTGCACTTGTATTAGTGTGGACAAAACACTTTTCGCACTTGTGTTAGTGTTGAAAAACCACTTTTCGCACTTGTGTTAGTGTTGAAAAACCACTTTTCGCACTTGTGTTAGTGTTGAAAAACCACATTTCGCACTTGTGTTGGTGCAGGAAACCACTTTTGCACTTGTATTAGTGTGGAAAAAACACTTTTCGCACTTGTGTTAGTGTTGAAAAACCACTTTTCGCACTTGTGTTAGTGTTGAAAAACCACTTTTCGCACTTGTGTTAGTGTTGAAAACCCACTTTTCGCACTTGTGTTGGTGTAGGAAACCACTTTTGCACTTATATTAGTGTGGAAAAAACACTTTTCGAACTTGTGTTAGTGTTGAAAAACCACTTTTCGCACTTGTGTTAGTGTTGAAAAACCACTTTTCGCACTTTTGTTAGTGTTGAAAAACCACTTTTCGCACTTGTGTTGGTGCAGGAAACCACTTTTGCACTTGTATTAGTGTGGAAAAAACACTTTTTGCACTTGTGATAGTGTTGAAAAACGACTTTTCGAACTTGTGTTAGTGTTGAAAAACCACTTTTCGCAATTGTGTTAGTGTTGAAAAACCACTTTTCGCACTTGTGTTGGTGCATGAAACCACTTTTGCACTTGTATTAGTGTGGAAAAAACACTTTTCGCACTTGCGTTAGTGTTGAAAAACCACTTTTCGCACTTGTGTTAGTGTTGAAAAACCACTTTTCGCACTTGTGTTGGTGCAGGAAACCACTTTTGCACTTGTATTAGTGTGGAAAAAACACTTTTCGCACTTGTGTTAGTGTTGAAAAACCACTTTTCGCACTTGTGTTAGTGTTGAAAAACCACTTTTCGCACTTGTGTTGGTGTAGGAAACCACTTTTGCACTTGTATTAGTGTGGAAAAAACACTTTTCACACTTGTGTTAGTGTTGAAAAACCACTTTTCGCACTTGTGTTAGTGTTGAAAAACCACTTTTCGCACTTGTGTTAGTGTTGAAAAACCACTTTTTGCACTTGTCTTGGTGCAGGAAACCACTTTTGCACTTGTAATAGTGTGGAAAAAACACTTTTTGCACTTGTGATAGTGTTGAAAAACCACTTTTCGCACTTGTGTTAGTGTTGAAAAACCACTTTTCGCACTTGTGTTAGTGTTGAAAAACCACTTTTTGCACTTGTGTTGGTGCAGGAAACCACTTTTGCACTTGTATTAGTGTGGACAAAACACTTTTCGCACTTGTGTTAGTGTTGAAAAACCACTTTTCGCACTTGTGTTAGTGTTGAAAAACCACTTTTCGCACTTGTGTTAGTGTTGAAAAACCACATTTCGCACTTGTGTTGGTGCAGGAAACCACTTTTGCACTTGTATTAGTGTGGAAAAAACACTTTTCGCACTTGTGTTAGTGTTGAAAAACCACTTTTCGCACTTGTGTTAGTGTTGAAAAACCACTTTTCGCACTTGTGTCGGTGCAGGAAACCACTTTTGCACTTGTATTAGTGTGGAAAAAACACTTTTCGCGCTTGTGTTAGTGTTGAAAAACCAATTTTCGCACTTGTGTTAGTGTTGAAAAACCACTTTTCGCACTTGTGTTAGTGTTGAAAAACCACTTTTTGCACTTGTGTTGGTGCAGGAAACCACTTTTGCACTTGTATTAGTGTGGAAAAAACACTTTTCGCACTTGTGTTAGTGTTGAAAAACCACTTTTCGCACTTGTGTTAGTGTTGAAAAACCACATTTCGCACTTGTGTTGGTGCAGGAAACCACTTTTGCACTTGTATTAGTGTGGAAAAAACACTTTTCGCACTTGTGTTAGTGTTGAAAAACCACTTTTCGCACTTGTGTTAGTGTTGAAAAACCACTTTTTGCACTTGTGTTGGTGCAGGAAACCACTTTTGCACTTGTATTAGTGTGGACAAAACACTTTTCGCACTTGTGTTAGTGTTGAAAAACCACTTTTCGCACTTGTGTTAGTGTTGAAAAACCACTTTTCGCACTTGTGTTAGTGTTGAAAAACCACATTTCGCACTTGTGTTGGTGCAGGAAACCACTTTTGCACTTGTATTAGTGTGGAAAAAACACTTTTCGCACTTGTGTTAGTGTTGAAAAACCACTTTTCGCACTTGTGTTAGTGTTGAAAAACCACTTTTCGCACTTGTGTTAGTGTTGAAAACCCACTTTTCGCACTTGTGTTGGTGTAGGAAACCACTTTTGCACTTATATTAGTGTGGAAAAAACACTTTTCGAACTTGTGTTAGTGTTGAAAAACCACTTTTCGCACTTGTGTTAGTGTTGAAAAACCACTTTTCGCACTTTTGTTAGTGTTGAAAAACCACTTTTCGCACTTGTGTTGGTGCAGGAAACCACTTTTGCACTTGTATTAGTGTGGAAAAAACACTTTTTGCACTTGTGATAGTGTTGAAAAACGACTTTTCGAACTTGTGTTAGTGTTGAAAAACCACTTTTCGCAATTGTGTTAGTGTTGAAAAACCACTTTTCGCACTTGTGTTGGTGCATGAAACCACTTTTGCACTTGTATTAGTGTGGAAAAAACACTTTTCGCACTTGCGTTAGTGTTGAAAAACCACTTTTCGCACTTGTGTTAGTGTTGAAAAACCACTTTTCGCACTTGTGTTGGTGCAGGAAACCACTTTTGCACTTGTATTAGTGTGGAAAAAACACTTTTCGCACTTGTGTTAGTGTTGAAAAACCACTTTTCGCACTTGTGTTAGTGTTGAAAAACCACTTTTCGCACTTGTGTTGGTGTAGGAAACCACTTTTGCACTTGTATTAGTGTGGAAAAAACACTTTTCACACTTGTGTTAGTGTTGAAAAACCACTTTTCGCACTTGTGTTAGTGTTGAAAAACCACTTTTCGCACTTGTGTTAGTGTTGAAAAACCACTTTTTGCACTTGTCTTGGTGCAGGAAACCACTTTTGCACTTGTAATAGTGTGGAAAAAACACTTTTTGCACTTGTGATAGTGTTGAAAAACCACTTTTCGCACTTGTGTTAGTGTTGAAAAACCACTTTTCGCACTTGTGTTAGTGTTGAAAAACCACTTTTTGCACTTGTGTTGGTGCAGGAAACCACTTTTGCACTTGTATTAGTGTGGACAAAACACTTTTCGCACTTGTGTTAGTGTTGAAAAACCACTTTTCGCACTTGTGTTAGTGTTGAAAAACCACTTTTCGCACTTGTGTTAGTGTTGAAAAACCACATTTCGCACTTGTGTTGGTGCAGGAAACCACTTTTGCACTTGTATTAGTGTGGAAAAAACACTTTTCGCACTTGTGTTAGTGTTGAAAAACCACTTTTCGCACTTGTGTTAGTGTTGAAAAACCACTTTTCGCACTTGTGTCGGTGCAGGAAACCACTTTTGCACTTGTATTAGTGTGGAAAAAACACTTTTCGCGCTTGTGTTAGTGTTGAAAAACCAATTTTCGCACTTGTGTTAGTGTTGAAAAACCACTTTTCGCACTTGTGTTAGTGTTGAAAAACCACTTTTTGCACTTGTGTTGGTGCAGGAAACCACTTTTGCACTTGTATTAGTGTGGAAAAAACACTTTTCGCACTTGTGTTAGTGTTGAAAAATCACTTTTCGCACTTGTGTTAGTGTTGAAACACCACTTTTCGCACTTGTGTTGGTGCAGGAAACCACATTTGCACTTGTATTAGTGTGGAAAAAACACTTTTTGCACTTGTGATAGTGTTGAAAAACCACTTTTCGCACTTGTGTTAGTGTTGAAAAACCACTTTTTGCACTTGTGTTAGTGTTGAAAAACCACTTTTCGCACTTGTGTTGGTGCAGGAAACCACTTTTGCACTTGTATTAGTGTGGAAAAAACACTTTTCGCACTTGTGTTAGTGTTGAAAAACCACTTTTCGCACTTGTGTTAGTGTTGAAAAACCACTTTTCGCACTT